>NW_026263001.1:570000-855225 GCF_947179515.1 Apodemus sylvaticus
CAGGGAAATTAGGGTGAACTTCACTGCCTTGGTCTCCTTCAGTTGTAGAGTCAATCTAGTAGAAACTCTGTGATTTAGGGAACAGGCCTGCCAGGTAGATTTGCTTGGGATCAGCCTCTCACAGGACAATGAAGAAGGGAGGTGGTAAGAAATACTGGGAATGGAGGAAAACATTTTTGATACAAATATATATTTAATAAACATTCACACCATCATTTAATATTTTTGTACACTTCCTAGAAGGCTCAAAAAATTTAATAAAAATGTCAACTCTCAATACTTTAAGTTATTTCACATCATAGTAGATCCCAGAAACATTCATGACATGGATATTCATGGCGACTCCTTTCCTACAGCGTTGTCTACAACAAAAATTAGGAAATTTAATTATATATCATTCTCAACTTAAATGGAGAACATGGAATGTGGCCAAATCCAGTTTTGTGTGATCCATGAAAAAAGTAAGAGTTAGCAAATAATACATTACAAAAATCTGTTTCATTGAATTCAGAATTAAGTATAATATCCATTATTATGTGTTATAAACAAAAAGGGAAAATAATGTTAATATAGTGAATGTTGTCCAGAAGGAATATCAGAAAATACAGAGTCAGAGAAGAGGTAAAATTATGAAACTATTTAACTTTTAATATTATTAAAATTATAAAAATGTTAATTATTAATTTGAAAATAATCACAAAGCACATGGATATTTGTTTATTTTAAAGACACCACGCAGAAGAACTAAGTGTAATTAAAGAAGCCCAGCTGAATTTTCTGATTCAAAGAACATTCTTCAGGTTTTCTTGGTTACTTCCTGTTGCATAAAGAAATGTATCCATTTAATTAGAAATAGAATGACTGTTGAGTTGGTTGATGGGAAATAGTAAGGATCAAAATTTAGTTGTGTAATTTAATCAGAAATAAAATGTCTTTTTTCCAATAAAATCTATTCTCTAAACAATTTGAAAGTAAAGGTGAATGAATACATACATGAAATCACTAACAATTTACAGATCATTAGATTTTGCTTTTGCAAATCTAATTTTATGCTTGTAATGTCTATATTAGTTGTGTACACTGTCCAAATTTCAATCCTATTTAAGATACATTTTAGAATTTAATTACCTTGCTTTTAAACTGTGACATTAAGAGACTTTCTTTATGACTTCCTTTTGTTTAAAGACCTCCAATCAAATATTTTATAGATTTAGGAATAAGAAACAATGTCTTGTGTTCCTTCTCACAAATTTTTATCTCAATATCACATATGAAAACTTATATTTTGATTATTTTGTTTAGTGAGATAGTGTGTGTGATAGGGATAAATGGAAGAAAGGGCAATTACTGCATTGAAATTCGAACAAAACTAAAATAAAAGAACAATGTGAGGAGAATTTATGTCAGTCCTCAGGGGTATATTTATCAACCATTATAAAATTCTCTTATTCTTATGTACTTCTGCTACAATATTCTATTTCAATTTTCCCTTTTGAATACATTGATAATTAATATTTTACCACTAATTTAGAATTCAGAAAAAAATCAGTTTAAAACAAAAATGTGAGGCACTTTTTATATACATTTTGCGAATTCAATCCATGCAACAAATAAAATTTTTCTTGTCTTCTTGGTGGTAACATAAAACATTTTTCTAGACAACAAGATGAATGGATTCAATCTGATTTTGAGACAAGTCAATATGTTATTCAAATGATAAAAGAGAAGCAATATGGGTCTTTTTATGCATATATAATTGTAAGATTATTGCTAACCTTATAATTATAATTAGATATAGTCTTTATTTACATTTCAAATATTATCCCATTTTCCTGGTTATCCCTTTGAAAACACCTGATCCCTTCACTGCCTTCCAAATGGTCACCAAAAGAACAAATCCTACTTACCTATGCCAACATTCCCCTATAAGTGGTTATTGAGCCTTCACAGGACCAATGTTCCTTCTTTGCTTTGTTCTCCAAGAAATTCATCCTCTACTATATATGCAGCTGGAACCACGGAACCATCCTTGAGTAATCAAAGGTAATTGGTCCCTGAAAGACCTGGGGTTACCTGATAGTTTCACTTCTTGTTCATTCTATGGGGTATAAGCTACTTAATCTCCTTGGGTCCTTTCTTTAGCTCCACCATTGTGGAACTTGAACTCAATTCAATAGGTGGTAGAGAGCGCCCAACTCTGTATTTGTGGTGGCACTACACAGTTCTATCATACTCATGTTAACAAGTGCTTGTTGACATTCAGAATAGTGGCTGGTTTGGGGAACTGTATATGAGAAGGATCCGCAGAAGGGGCAGGCTCTTTTTGTTCTGTCTTTATTAGTATGCCTTTCATGGCAAAAAAATAATGGGCTTAAAAAAAGTACGATGTAGAAATTTGGTCACACAGTTAGACTCAATTTCCTGTGAAAAACATTCTTTAAGATGGTCTATCAGCATTTTTGTATCTTTGACCTTATGAAATTTATTTTGTACATTGAATCTCTTAGTGTAACTATTATGTTCTACAGGAAAAGAACACTGGTGTGCTCTCTTACATTGTTTGCCATATTCATTCTTCTTTGAATCTCTCCAGCTTTTTTATTTTTCTTTTGGTGGGGGTTGTTTCAGAAAGACATGTTAAAAAATGAAGATAATTTAGTGAGTCCATAGATGTTGAAAAGTACATTAATATGTGGATGTAATAAAACAAGTATGGAGAAATAATATTGAAAAATTAACTCTTTGAAACTAAAGCTTTTATTTCACACAAATGTTTATATTAACCTCAATTGAATTAGTAGTTCCGATTTCTCTACATGTATTCCACCTCTCGAATTTTTAAATGTCTTTAGCACAAACAGGGTATTTACTATCATCACTTCCCTTGCCTAGATGAAAGTCATTATTCATAGAGTGTTTTCACAGTATTATAGCAAGCAAAATTGCACAAAGCAGGGAGATTTATAAATTTCAAGGATCTGACCACCACTTTTTCCATGTGCAGCTTAAGAAAATATGAAATGGTTATAACAACCTAGCTAAAAATTCTGATTTGAAGCAAAATCTAGGAATGTTTTCAGGATGGCAGATGTTGCAAATCACGATTATATTCACAAATATAAAAATTCCATGAAAAATAACAGGAATCAACAATCCCTATTCCTTAACATTTTATAGCATCCAAGCACTCGATGTCCCAATAAAAGATATAGACTAACAGACTGGATATATAAAAAGGACTCAACATTTTCATCCATAGAGGAAATGAATCTCAGTGTCAAACACAATCTCTACCACAGAGTAAAAATTTGGAAAACAATTTTCCAAACAAGTGTTTCCTGTAAACAGGATGGATTAGGTATTCCAATATCCAGTAAAATAGACTGTCATCCAAAAGTCATCAAAAAAAAAAAAAGATACAAAAGGGCACTTTATACACATCAAAGGAAAAATCTACCATGAAGTACTTTCAGTTAAGAACTTACGTGCTTTTAAAGCAAGGGTACCGACATCTATGAAAGAAACTTTACTAGAACTCAAAGCATGCATTGAGCCTCACACAGTAATTGTGGATGGCTTCAACACCTGTCGCTCCTCAATTGACAGATCAGAAAAACAAATTTTTCAGAAACACAGTAAAATTAACTGGTGTTTTGCACCAAATGGAGTTAATAGATATTTATAGAACATTTTATCCCAAATCAAAAGATTACACTTTCTCCTCAGCCCATCATGATACCTTCTCAAAAATAGACCATATAATTGCTCACAAAACAGACCTCAAACGATATAAGATGAGAGAAATTATTCCAGGCCTCCTATTAGATTACTATGGAATAAAGCATGAATTCAAATTATTTTCTGCAGATGATGAGAGCGTATATGTAACGGACCCATAAAACTTCACCAGAAAACACCTACAGTTGATAAACAACTTTAACAAAGTGGCTGGATATAAAAATAACTCAAGCAAATCAGTAGTCTTCCTATACTCAAAGGAAAAATAGGCTGCAAAAAAAAAAATTAGGGAAATGACACCCTTGGTGAAAGCCACAAATAATGTAAAGTATCTTGATTTGACTCTAACCAAAACAGTGAATGATCTGTATGACAGCTACTTCAGGTTGTTGAATAAAGAAATCGACGAAACCTCAGATTATGGAAAAATCTCCCATGCTCCTGTATCGGCAGGATTGATATACTAAAAATGGCCATATTGCCAAAAGCAATGTACAGATTCAAAGCAATCTCAATTAAAATCATATCTAAATTCTTCTAAAGTTAGAAAAGCAATTCTTAAATTCTACCGGAATAACAAAAATTCCAGAACAGGTCAAACTATTTTCATCAGTAAATGTACAACCAGGCGAATCAGTATACTGGACCTCAGGTGATACTAAAAAGTGATAGTGTTGAATACTGAATCGTAATAGTACAGTGGCATGTAGGTAGATCAACCAAACAGAATTGATGACAAAGCAATGAACCCACACCTATGGTAACTTTATATTTGACAAAGAGCAAAATCCAAGCAGTGAATAAAAGATAGCCTTTTCAACAAACGGTGCTGGTTCAAGTGGAGATCAGTATGCAGAAGAATGTGAATAGATCCATTATCTTCTTGTACTGAACTCAAGTCCATGTGGATCATGGACGTCCACATAAAACCAGACATATTTAAACTAATAGAAAAGAAACTAGGAAAGAGCCTGGAACTCATGGTCACAGGGGAATATTCCTAAACAGATCACCAATGATTTATTCTTTTAGATCAAGAATTGACAGATGACACATCATAAAAGTAGAAAGATAATGTAAAGCAAAGGACCTTGTCAATGTGACTAAATGCAAACCAACAAATTGGAAAAAGATCTTTACCAACCATATTACAGACAAAAGGAAATATCCAGGATGTAAGACTCCAGAGAGAGAAGTCTCCTTATTTAAAACAGGTTATAGAGCTAACAAAATAATTTTCACCTGAGGGATATAGAATGGGTGAGAAGCAGCCAAAGAAATGTTCAACAATCTTAGTCATTAGGAAAATGCAAGTCAAAACGACCATGAAATTTCACCACCCATAATTCAGAAAGGTTAACATCAAAAATTTAGTAGATAAGAGTTGATGGCTAAGATGTATAAAGAGGAATACTTCTCAACTGCTGGTGGGTCACAAATTGGTACAATATCTCTGAAAAATGAGTCTGACAGTTCATCAAAAACCTGGAAATGATTCTACCAGAGGACCTGCTATGCAAGTTCTGGGCATATAACCGTAAGATTCCTCAGCGTGTAATAAGGACACATGCTCCATATTGTTCATAGCAGTCAAATTTATAATAGCCAGAAGACGGAAAGAACCGGATGTCCCCCAACAGAGGAATGGATACAGAAACTATGACAAATATATCTATACACAATGGAGCACCATTCAGGTAGATAAAAGAATGAATTCTTGAAATTTTCCAGCAATTGTATAGAAATGGAAAATAAGATTCTGAGGGTGGTAACCCAATCACAAAAGAACACAGTCACTGACAAATGGATATTAGCTCAGGAGCTTGGAATTCCCAAGACACAATTCACATCTAAAATTAACCTCAAATTTAAAAATAAGCGAAGTATGTAAAGGTCATGTATTCATTGCATTATAAAGGAAGATACAGAAGTTAAAAATGCTGAGCTAAATTATTTTTACTTTTGTATATACTACGAGGAATTGCAATATACTTTTCCACGTATACTACAAGTATCTTAAATAATAATGAACCCAATGTCAATTTATTTCATCACTAATATTTTCAGGATGTACTAGAAACAGTCAAACGAACAGGATGAGAAAAGACCACTCCCAATGATTAATTGTCTCCCAAAAAGGGAAATCCTTCATGTATTTTCATTTCTAAATCAATACAACGATAGAATAATCCTTGTCCAGAATGGAAATTCAAATGTTAAAATCTAGTCAAATAGCAGACATATACTATTTAGAATTTTCTTTTAAAAAACATTTGGCAGCGTCACGAATATGCTGTGCCACGCTTATATGGTAGAGATATACACACTGGATGGTCTGTTTCTGATTGACTTATTAGTGAATGTGAAGGTGTGAGAATCTCAACTTTTTTCCAGTAATTTCCTAAAATTCTGGTTTGTATTTACAAATAACATATTTATACTATATAATAAATTTCATTGGGAGTAAAGAAGTATATTCTTTTAATTTTATCATATTTATTATTTCATCCCTAGCATATTGAAATTCCTCATAAATCTGCAAAACATTTCATTCTTTTGGAATATTTCATGTACAGCATTATTAAATTTTAGAAAATGAGAAAGGAGTGTACTCTTCAATTTTTCCTAATTATGTATAAACGTTGATAAAATATATTATATATAGCTCTTTGAAAAATTAATTCAAAAAATATCACTGGGTGTTTTGAATTAATGTAAGTTGCACAAATGTTCATGTGGCCAGTCTTATGTTTTATATACTTTCTATTCTTATCTTTCAATACAACTCTGTGAAGAAGAAAATTACAGTGAAGAAGAAGGATTAGTAAAATTGGTACTATTGAGCATGTTATATTTGAAAATCTGAAGTGGAAAAAATGAGAAATAATTTACTTAGGCTAAATAAAACACGGGAAGAAAGTTTTTTTGTTTTTTTGTTTTTGATTTTTTTTGTTTTTGTTTTTTGTTTTTTGTTTTTTTTTTGTTTTTTTTTTGTTTTTTTGTTTTTTTTTTTGCTAATGACATTCTTGAATTCGATACCTAACATTGAATAGTTTAATTCAATTTGGAGTAATAAAGTAATGAAGAGTATAGCAAAATATTCTTCAGGTGTATGTCCCAATTATTTCTGATATTGCATATGGTGGATTATTTTCAATAATCTCATTTCAGTCAGGATCACAAGGTGAGGCAAGTCATATGATAAGGCAAAACCTGTTCCAGACCAGTGATATTTTGAAGGAGAAAATATTTTCTATGGGTACTCACTAAATCTTAGATAGGGTTTCTTATATTGCTAGCTTTGCAAAGAATCTTTGGAACATATCTCCACTGATCTTCAGTTTGCAGAAAGAGGCACAGTTGAAAACTTGTCTTGGCATGCCTCCAAGTTCCTCCTGCTAATTTGTATGTTGCTGCTTCCTAGACGTTTAAGATAGGTAAGGTTACCACAGCTGATTATTTGCTAAGATGACACTACTGACCTGGTCTGATGGTATAAGTGCAAAGTGTTTGTCAGTGGCTCAGTGAAGCATCCTATAAAAATAAAAATCAATAATAAACTTTTATCCACAAATCCAACACTTCAAAGAATAATCATTGGAAAACATCAACCAAAAGAGGGATATCACACCCTAGAAAAAGCAATAAATTAATCTTCTACTAACAAACACAAAAGAATATAATTACACAAACATAAAAATTTTACCAAAATACCAGGAAGCAACAATCACTATTTCTTCATATCTCACAGCCGTAATGCACTCTATTTTCCAGTAAAAGATATAGACTAACAGACTGAATATGTAAACAAGACAAAATATTTGTGGCATTTAAGGATTGCATCTCGGTGTCAAAGACAAACTCTACCACAGAGTTAAAGGTTGGTAAACAATTTTCCAAACAAGTAGTCCCCAAAATCATGATGAATTATGCATTCCAATTAACAGTAAAATAGACTGGCAACAAAAAGTCATAAAAAAAAAAAGACATGGAAGGCCAATTTGTAAAAATTAAAAAAAAATTCAGGTCATGGAAACATAAACTTTACAGAAGCACAGTGAAAATAACAGCAGTTTTTTACCAAATGGATTTAAAAGATATCTATAGAACATTTCATCCTAAATCAAAAGAATATAACATCTTCTAGGCACACCATGATACCTTTTCAAAAATAGACAAAATAACTGATCAAAAAACAGATCTCAACAGATATAAGTTGATTGAAATAATTCCATGCATCCTATCAGATCACTATGGAATAAGGGTGATCTTATATAGCAACAAAAACCAGTTGAAAGCAAACATATGCCTGCAAGCTAAGCAATGCTCTACTTAATGATACATTGTTCAAGAAGGAAATAAGGATAGAAATCAAAGACTTTTGTCAATTTTATTGAAATAAAGGCTCAACATACCCAAAATTATGTGACACAAAGAAAGCACTTCTAAAATCGAAATTCATAGCTCTCAGTGCCTCCAATAAGAAGCTGAAGAGAGCACATACTACCAGCTTAACCATATAACAGAAAGATTTAAAACAGAAACTAATAGACACAAGAAGAGTAGAAGCAAGGAAATCATTCAACTCAGGGCTGAATCCAACCAAATAGAAAGAGAAATAACTAGACAAGAAACCAACAAAACCATGAGCAGATACTTTGATTAAATCAGCAAGATAGAAAACCCTTGTGTATACAAACCTGAGGACTCAAAGTAAGTATCCAAATTAACACAACAAGAAATGAAAAGGGAGAAAGAACAACAGAAAATGTGGAAATCTAAAAAAATTGAATTAAAAACCATCAGATCCTACTACAAATGCATATATCAATAAAAGTGGAAAATCAGGATGAAATGAAAAATTTCCTAGCCAGATATTAAGCAGCAAATATAAATCATGATCAGACAGACCCTCTGAATAGTCGCAAAGCCTCTAAAGGAACAGATGAGCTCATTGAAAGCCCCTGTACAACATAAAAAAAAAAAAAAAAAAAAAAACAATACCAGTTGTTTTCATTGCTGAATTCTATCAGAACTTAAACATAGACCTAATACCAATGCTAAGCAAACCATTCTACTAAATAGAAGGAGACAGAACCCTGCCCAACTTGCTCTATGAAGCCAAAATTACATTGATACCAAAACCAAATATTCAATAAATATTCAACCAAATATTCAACAAATGAAAAAGTCAGGCTAAGGGTTTAACTATCTTGTTGATTTTCTCAAAGAACTAGTTCCTGGATTCGTTGATTCTTTGTATAGTTTTCTTTGTTTCCAATTGATTGATTTCAGTCCTGAGTTTGATGATTTCCTGTCTTCTACTCCTCCTGGGTGAATTGGCTTCATTTTGTTCCTGGACTTTCAGGTGTGTCGTTAAGCTGCTAGTTTATGCTTTCTCCATCTTCTTTTTGGAGGCACTCAGGGCTATGAGTTTTCCTCTTAGCACCGCTTTCATTGTGTCCCAAAGATTTGGGTATGTTGTGCCTTCATTTTCATTGAATTCTAAAAAGTCTCTGATTTCTTTCTTTAATTCTTCTTTGGCCAAGGTGTCATTGAGTAGAGTATTGTTCAGCCTCCATGTGTATGTGGGCTTTCTGTTGTTTTTGTTGCTATTGAAAACCACTATTACTTCATAGTGATCTGATAAGAGGCATGGGATTAGTTCTATCTTCTTATATTTGTTGAGGTCTGTCTTGTGACGAATTATATGGTCGATTTTGGAGAAGGAATCATGAGGTGCTGAGAAAAAGGTATATTCTTTTGCTTTATGGTGAAATGTTCTATAAATATCAGTCAAATCCAATTGGTCCAAAGCTTCAATTAGTTTTACTGTGTCCCTGTTTAGTTTCTGTTTTCCCGATCAGTCCATTGAGGAGAGTGGACTGTTGAAGTCCCCCACAATTATTGTGTTAGGTGCAATGTGTGCTTTGAGCTTTAGTAAAGTTTCTTTTACGAATGAGGGTGCCCTTGCATTTGGCGTATAGATGTTCAGAATTGAAAGTTCTTCTTGGTGGATTTTTCCTTTGACCAGCAAGAAGTGTCCTTCTGTGTCTCTTTTGATGACTTTTGGTTGAAAGTCAATTTTATCTGATATTAGAATGGCTACTGCTGCTCATTTCCTAGCCATTTGAAACAATGAATTCATGAAATTCTTAGGCAAATGGATGGAGCTAGAGAACATAATACTAAGTGAGGTAACCCAGACTCAAAAGGTGAATCATGGTATGCATTCACTAATAAATGGATATTAACCTAAAATTGGAATACCCAAAACATAATCCACACATCAAATGAAGTACAAGAAGAAAGGAGGAGTGGCCCCTTGTTCTGGAAAGACTCAGTGAAGCAGTATTTGGAAAAACCAGAACGGGGAAGTGGGAAGGGGTGGGTGGGAGGACAGGGGAAGAGAAGAGGGCTTATGGGACTTTCGGGGAGGGGGAATTAGAAAAGGGGATATCATTTGAAATGTAAATAAAAAATATATCGAATAAAAAAAAAAGAATAATACTACAGGAGGGTTAGATATTGAAAAAATGAGGGGTTGCATTAGGCCCATTTTATCCGTAATCACATCCTGAAATCATTATGTCATTAGAAAATCATGAAATTCAATATCAAGAATAAGTGTAATTTACGGTAATAGATAAGAATTTCCAAAAATAAATCATTTCCACTATTTTCAGTAATAGGAAAAAAAAAGAACTTAAGACCAATATCCCTTAAGAATATCTATGCAAAAATGCTCAATAAAATATTTGCCACCTGAATCAAGACCATATCAAACTGATCATTCATTCCAATCATGTAGACTTCATCCTTAATCCTTCAAATGCAGAGTTATTTCAATATATGGAAATCCAACAAAGTTATTTAATATATAAACAAACTCAAGGAAAAAAATCACATGGTCTTTTCATTAGATGATACGGAAACCTTAGAAAAAATTCAGCATCCCTTCATATTAAAAGGCTTGGATATAACAGGAATTCAAGGCCTATAAATAAACATAGTAAATACAATATACAGCAAACCAATAGCCAACATCAAGCTACATGGTGAGAAACTTGAAGCAATTCCTCTAAAATAAGTGACTAGAAAATGCTGCCCTCTTGCTTTCTCTGTGTACTTACTCAATATAGTCTAGAAGTTCTAGTAAGAGCAAAAAGAAATCAAATGGAGGTCACAGGGATATGAATTCAAAAGAATGAAGTAAAATTGTCATTATTAACAGATGATATAATAGTTTACTTAAGGGAACCATAAAGCTCCACCAGAAAATACCTACAGCTGATAAACAAATTAAGTAAAGTGACTGGTTACCAAATTAACTCAAGCAAATCAGTATCCTTCCAATAGTTAAAGGATAAACAGGCTGAGAAAGTAATTAGGGAAATGACACCTTGTGTGATAGCCACAAACAATATAAAGTATTTTAGTTTGACTCTAACCAAGCAAGTGAATGATCTGTATAGCAGGTACTTCAAGTCTCTGAATAAAGAAATCATAGATGACCTTAGAATTTGGAAAAACCTCCCATTTTTGGTTTGGAGAGTATAAGGTCCATTTTTCCAAAAGCCATCTACAGATTTAGTGCAATCCACATTAAAAAAAATACTGTCAAAATTATTTAAAATTTAGTAAATCTTTTCTTAAATTCTTCTTGAATAACAATAATCCCAATAGAGGTAAAACTAATTTCATAAGTAAAAGCAGTTCTAGGGGAATCAGTACCCTGGATCTCAGGCCATACTGCAAAGCAATAGTGTTAAATACTGCATGGTAATAGTACAGTGACAGATAGGTAGGCCAATAGAATAGAATTGATGAGCAAGCAACGAACCCACACAACTATAGCCGCTTGATCTTTGACAAAGAGTAAAATCCATGCAGTGGGAAAAAGATAGCCTTTCCAAAAAACTGTGCTGTTCAAGTGAAGGTCAGCATGGTGAAGTGTCACATGGTCAAGTGAAGAATGTGAATACATCCATTCTTATCTCCTTTTAATAACCTTAATATGTTCATAGCAGCTCTATTTATAATAGGCAGAAGCTGGAAAAAACCCAGGTATCCCTCAACGGGTAAATGTTACTATAAGTTATAGTGAGAGCAATAAGAAAACAAATGGAGGTCACAGGGATATGAATTCAAAAGAATGTAGTAAACTTGTCATTATTAACAGATAATGTGATAGTTTACTTAAGGTCACCAGAAAACTCCACCAGAAAACACCCACAGCTGATAAACAACTTTAGAAAACTGGCTGGTTATCAAATTAATTCAAGCAAACAAGTATCCTTCTAATACTCAAAGGATAAAATGGCTGAGAAAGTAATCAGGTAAATGACACACTTTGTAATAGCCAAAAACAATATAAACTATCTTGGTTTGACTCTAAGCATACAAGTGAATTACCTGTATGACAGGGAGGTCAAGTCTTTGAATATAGAAATCAAAGATGACCTTCGAATTTGGAAAAATCTTCCATCCTCTTGGTTTGGAGAGAATAAGTTCCATCTTGACAAAAGCAGTCTAGAGATTTAGTGCAATCCCCATCAAAATCCCGTCTAAATTTTTCAAAAGATGGTAAAACACTTCTTAAATTTTTCTGGAATTACAATAATCCCAATATAGGTAAAACTAATTTCATCCATAAAAGTAGTTCAAGGGGAATCATTACCCTGGACATCAGGCCATACTACAAAGCATTCGTGTTAAATACTGCATGGTAATAGCACAGTCACAGATAGGCAGAACAATAGAATAAAACTGATGTCAAAGCAATGAACCCACACAACTATGGTCAGTTGATCTATTGACAAAGAGCAAAATCCATGCAGTGAGAAAAAGATATCCTTTCCAACAAACTGAGCTGTTCAAGTGAAGTAGAAGCATGTGAATACAACGATTCTTATCTCCTTTTAATAAGCTCAAGTCCCAGTAGATCAAGAGCCTCCACATAAAATGAGACACTTTGATACTAAGAGAGAAAAAAATGGGGAAAATCCTTGAGCTCATAGGTTCAGGGAAATTTTTCCTAAACAGAACACCAATAGTTTATTCACTTAGATCAAGAATTGACAAATGAGACCACATAATATTACAAAGTTACTATAAAGCAGAGGACTCTGTCAATGTAACAAAATGGCAACCAACTAATTGGGAAAAGATCATTATCAACTGTATAACTGACAGAGGGAAATATCCAGTATATATGACTGAAGAGAATCAAATAAACCTATTAAAAAGAGGGGTACAGAGCTGACCAAAGAATTTTCACATGAGCAATAGAGAATGGCTGAGGCGCGGCTAAAAATTATTGAACAATCTTAATTATCAGGAAAATGCGAATCAAAATGACCCTAAGATTATACCCGCACATTTCAAAATGGGTAAGATTAAAAACGTATGAGATAAGATGTTCTGGCTAAGATGTGGAGAAAGAGGAACACTTCTTCTTGCTAGTAGGTTGCAAACTGGTACAACAACTCTGAAAAATCAGTCTGGAGCTTCATCAGAAGACTGGGCATGATACTCCTGGAGAACCCTGATATACAACTCTTGAGCATATACCAAGAAGATTCCACAGCATGTAATAAGGCCACATGCTTTGATATGTTCTTAGCGGCCTTGTTTGTAATAGCTAGAGCTGTAAAGATTTGATGACTCAAAACTGACAAATGGATACAGAAAATGAGACATATATAAACAATGGAATATTCCTCAGGCATTAAAAGAGGTGAATTCATTAAATTTTCCAGCAAATGGATAGAGCTGGAAAATATGATCCTGCGTGAGGGAACCCAATCTCAAAAGAACACAAATGGTATGCACTCACTGATAAATGGATATTAACCCAGAAGCTTGGAATTCCCAAGTCACAATTCACATATAAATTAATCTCAAATTGAACGAAGGGCAAAATATGGATACTCTGGCCCTTCTTAGAGTGGCAACAAAATACCCAGAGAAGGTGATTCAGGGACAAATTGTGCAGCACAGGCTGAAGGAAAAAAAAATCCAGAGACTACGCAACTTAGTGATCCATCCCATATACAGTTAGAAAACACAAATAAAATTAATGATGCCCACAAGCACTTGCTGACTGGAGATGGATAGAGCTGTCACCTGGAATGCTTTGCTAGTGCATGACAAATATAGAGCAGGATCATATCAACCAGCCATTGAACTGAGCACAGGGACCCATGTTGAGTTTCTAGAGAAAGGACCCAAGGAGATGAAGGGGTTTGCCTCACAATAGGAGGGACAATATGAGCCCCACGATACTCCCAGAACACACAGTATAAAAAAAAAAAAAAAAAAAAAAAAAACATCAACCAATGAATAGACATGGCTCCAAAAAAACAGGCCACGAGGATGGACTTGTTGGACATCAAAGGAAGGAGAGATAATTTGTCGTGGAAAGGTTTGATGGAGCAGTGTAGGGGAATACCAGGACAGGGAAGCTGGAGGTGGTTGATTGCATAATTGGGGAAGGGAGAGGGTTATACTACTTTCAGAGGTGGGTGAGAAAGAAAAGGCAAAATCCTTTGAAATTTAAATAATTTTTTTTTTAATAAATAGAGGAAAAAAAGAAAGAAAAAAAGAAAACGACCATAAACTTTTATTACAGACTAAATTTAATCATCATATTGTCAAACACGTTTTATTTGTAGAAATTACATATTACAAAACATAAAATACTTCATGTTCTCATACACATATTCAGAACATTCCTATCAAACTAATATGCCATCATCCATAACCAGTTCTTCTATTTTATTACATCTTCTTTATATCATTATTTGTTCCTTTTAACATTATTTTAAGTTTTTATTTATTGAAAGTTTAATTAATTTATTATTATTGTTTAAATATCTGTTTACATGTCCAGTTTGATAACATGTGTAAAGAAGTAACAGTGAAGTTTTAAATTTTCTGAACACCACTGATCTATATTCATTCACCCAGTGTATCTAAGTGCATGTTTATAGGTTGGGTAAGAACCTATATTGAGAAAGGATACCTAAGCCTATGTAGGCGTTGGTTTATATATTCTTTATTTCTGTAAAGACCATATTGGCCTACAGTTCATGGAGATCTCCTCAGTGCTAAAATTGCACATATCACTTGGACATACTAATTTTTGTCCTTTCTGTAACAACACTCACTGATATAAATCAATTCTTCACATAATAATCTTATGCATATTTTACTTAGATATTTTACAATCAACTTATCAGCTAAAAGTTTTGTAAAATCTAAATGCCACAATATTGTAACTAAGCTTCTATCATAAAAATTTTCTGAGGCACGTAGTTCTGCAGTTCACTTATCTTCTTGGGAAGTTAAATGAGAGGGCCTTCTTTATCTTCTTTATTCCCAATCTTTATGGTACAATAGTTGTGAGATGCTATAGATAAGTCACTCCGGGAAAATTAAAGAGAGCTTAAATTATTGGTTCAAGACCATGTTTCTTCTAGTGACAATCATGGTGCCTTGGAGTCTTCTGGTGAGCACACAGGGTTTACGTGGTCTAGGTTTACTCATTACAAGAGTGCAGAGTGGCATTGCACAGAATGATGAATATCTCGGCATGACGTGGTATGAAGAAGATTAACTTTTCCCCTGACCCTGTGTGATGGTTCTTAGTGAGAGTATAGAACTTGCTTGTCCAGACAATGTATTTATCATTGGAATGGATGCACTGGCTTACTCATTGTGAACATGGCATTAAACATATTTTGGAGAAAGAAATCCCCAGCAATGGAAGTTTATAGATTTAAATCCAGGTCTATATAAATATATTATTAGCATGGAGTACTCTAGGTTCTATGCTTCCTCTCCTGTAAACAAGGAATTCTTAGTGGTTTTCAAGATCTCCAGATCCAGAATTTGGATCTGGTCAATGCAGTACAACTCCTATCATTCCGACTTAAGAGTTTGGATATTGAATTTTTCAACTATTAAATTAATTATCGCTTTATATTTTGCCATCATGCCCATAAATAATTTGGCATTATTTAAAACATATTGAACTAATTATTAAAAACAATAGACCACTGTCTGCAAAAAGAGGCATGGTACGATTTAGGTTTGTATAAAGTGTGGATAATGGAAGAATTTTTCATCTCTTCAAGGAAGCAAATTGTTGCAATATCAATTCTTATTTTAGAACACATCAATAAACACTGAAGACAGAACAAACTTTTATTGAAGTATGGTTTGGGAGCAGAAGGAATTATCAACTTATTGGTAGGAGAGTATATGATAATGGGCAGTGTTGTTGAACAATCCACAGATTTATGTGTCAAAATGTTTGATTTTGAATTTCATTAACAAATGACCTAGGATGAGGTAGCAGAACTCCTTAGACATGCCATTGAATAGAAACATATGACTCATTTTCTCATGGAATATTTCCTTACATAATGGTCCTAGTATATGTCTTTGACGTAGATGTAATTGTAAACAAACTGATAGTACCTTGTATTAAAAAGAAATGAATTATTCTTGTATTTTCAGTGACTTTTTGCTGCTATTTTTACTTAGATTTTGCCAGATGTGATCCTTTATATTTATCTAACTGGAATTTATATATCAACAGAGTGAACAAGACCATAGAAGATTGAAAAAGTGCTCAAGCAAGACTCTTGATGCCTTGAATGCTTTTGAGTATGATAAGCTGTATGACCACACCTGCAGTCTGGTTCATACAGAGAAATCATACAGCTAGATTGGCTTTTTATAGAGTTTCAACAACTTTTCTCTCAGTGTCCCAATATTCATTTATATCTTATCTTTGACTTTGTTTAGTGAGAACTTTTATTTGAAACCATCAATTGAATTTTAAACTATATGTAATAAACTCAGATAATTTAGCCTGCAAACATCCTATTGATTACTAGATTAATCAAGGTGAGTGAATTGATGAGGGATTTTTATCCTATTTAGATGGTTGGTGACTACAGAATTAACAAAATTTTATAAAAACGTTAATAAGCTGTGTGGGTAGAACCTGTATTTGTCTTATATGGAGCAGATGTTTTTATCCTTGCAGCATATCTCTACAATTCAGAGGATAGTGAAACTTGGACACTTCTCCAACAAGGTCTTGTGGCTAAAACAGAAGTAGAAAGAAAATATCACTAGATTTCTGCTACCAAATTGATGGGTTAGCTTATCTTTCCATCCATTCACAGCTTTTGCTAGTTAACATATTTGCATCCAGAACACACACACACACACACACACACACACACCGAATACCTAGACACTAAGCCCCCAAAGGAGTTCACAGGGAGGATCCCATGGTTCCACATATTTAGCCAAGGATGACATTGTGTGTTATCAATCTGAGATGGTACCCTTGGTTCTAAGAAGGCTGGAAGACCCAAGTACTGAAAGTGAGGTAGGGAGGAAGTAGTAGGTGTCTAGGTAGATGAAAACGCACATAGAAATAAGAGAGGGGACATGGGATAGAGATAACTTTTATGGTTATTGCTGGATATATGCTAACTTTTGAAATGTAAATAAAGAAAGGCGATATTCAATGGAATAATGTGGTAGGGGAGAAAATAAACACATCACATTCTCATTGTATGAAAATTGAAAAAAACTCTCTTGCCAAGAGCTCTAGCTTTGACTGAAAGAGGATTTCTATAACTGTGTGTCGGTAAAGTCCTGAAAAAAAATAGCACTTCAGAACAAAACAATACAGGGCTAGCATTAGCAGGAAAGTAAATACAGTCCATGTGAGAAAAGCATTCCGCTATCCGAACATTCTACTGTTTCTTGGAGATCTCTTGCTATCTCCTGTGATGTAAACAGTGTTGTAACAATGTCAACTGTTCCTATGCATCACTGAGTCTCAACAAGGTTCAACCTATCAGTGTTTCAAGGCAGACGTCTCTATAAGAAGGGAGAAACAGTTACACAGAAATATCAAGAAAGTGTAAGCCAACATGCAGGAGTCTACTGGTTTTTCAGCCTGTCCAAATAAGAAAGCTCCCACAACAAAACTACCTAACCAATGGATTTCTATGCCTCTACAATCTCCAATCTCCAAGTGCCTCCAGCTCTTGTATTGTCTCTTTGTCCCCAAATGCCCAATACCCTTGTATTACCTGAAAGTCTTCAAGTGCCTCCAGATCCACAAATGCCCCAATATCACCAAAGACCTCAAATGATTCCATTACTTGATGGCCTACGATTGTCTCCCGGATCGACAGTGAATCAAGGCTTTCAGGTTTTAGCCTCTCCATTCGTTCAACTTGTGGGTCCTGAAGCCTGTCCAAGAACACATGTTCCCCAAAAGACGTCTGTAAGACCTTGAAGAGGGCGGATCATGTATAGCACAGAATATAAGTATAAGCTGGAGAAATTCTTCATGGAAATTTCCAAGTATCCTTCCATTGAACAATGTAAGAAACTGGCAGAAAGCATTTGTGTGACAGAATACCAGATCAGGATATGGTTTAAGAACCGGAGGTGTAGATACTTTAGGGAACATCCCAATGAGCATAGGTCAACACATGGGAAACAAAGTGGAAGAGCTCAAACTCACTTCCTCAGCAATGAAGATAATGCACCTGTGAATGCTTTAGCCACTCATTATACTATGTCCCCAAGCTTAGCTGATGTATTCTCCCTTCTACAACATGGTGTCTCCAATATCTTCATTTCCATTTACCATTTTTAAGGCAGTGGGACATTCTGAATGTTGTGATGGCTGCCAATAACCAGACAAGAGAAACCACAGCCCATTTCCATTAACCAAATCCATGGACACTGTGCAGAGTGATGCTGTTGAAGACACATCTGAATCACATCAAGAGATAAGATATAGCAATAGCCAAAGCTTTCTCACTCTACCACCTTCAAAGATCGAGGCACAGATCAAGATCATTCAAAAGATTCATGTTTTTAAAGCCATAGAGACTAATAAACTTTTTTTGCAAGAATAGTTCTGTTTTCAAGACCTATAAATATTTGACATTACTCTAAAAAGTGTGCAGTTATCAAATCTGTATTCCATGAATTTCCCCAAACCTGCTTATCATTAAGATTCTGGAAATCCTTCTGTCTGCCTTGTTCATTTTATATTTTACTTTAATTAATTTTGTGTTTTTAAATACATGAGCAATCATGACATTGGAATGAGTGCACTGAAATTCATCAACTGAAAATCAGAAATATAATGCATAGCCTTTGATCTGTACACCAATCCGGCATTGTTCCTTATAATCCTTGACGATATTCCTCCATTCATCTGTTTTCTATCCCATTGTAAACACAGTTTCATTCTCTCTGTCTCTCTTTCAATGTCTTGCTGTTTGTCTCTCTGTTAGTCTCTCTATGCCTCTGTCTCTCTGTCTCTCTCTCTCTCTGTCTCCTGTCTCTTTCTCTTTCTCTCTCTCTCTCTCTGTCCTCTTTCTCCCTTTCACCCTACCTCTCTCTCTGTTCTCAATCTCTTTTTATATACTATTCTCCATTTTGCTTTGTGATATACATTTTCATGTATGTACATACTCCCATAATCTGACAATGAGTGTTCCACGTTAGGAAAAATTAACTTATTCTTTTGCCCACTTTAAGTGTTGAATTGTCTGAACCCCATTTTAATAAGTACCACATATGGTGTACGTGGTCATAATAAATGAGCTTAGGAATGTCTTGGCAGTTTTTAATGCTTTCCTTCATCAGACGCTCGTTCCTAGAAAATGTGCAATATCTGTTTCTTTGGGAATAGTTCCCCAGGTTTATAGAAAACAGAAAAAAAAGAAATGTTGTTCACTGTGGGCCAAGACCTGAAGTATATGCTACTGATAGCATAATAGAAAATACTTCATCCCCCATCACACTGAGAGAGTACAGGCAAACAGAATAACATTCACCTGTTATTTTTCAGTGGTATTCATTCTGGAAAAAGAGTTTCAGAACTGCCATAAATTTTAAGGACATAGAATCTGTAATAATATGAGGGTTGTTTTCACTAACTTTTAGTATAGCTCCTATGGGTGGAGAAGACAGATTAAAATACATCTGCTGGAAGTCCTTTCTGGATATGTTTGGAATATTGAGGGGGAGTTGAAAGTGCCTTTTAAGATGGCATTTCAGGACTTTTTAAAACATTAGCACCCATAAAATATGGTAGAGACTTTGTTTACTCCATATATTAAATCACCTGGTCTTAGTGAATTAACAGAGACACAGAAAGTACTACTAATGAAGACATTAGAAACTAGATTAAAATAGTACTAGGTCCCAAACACATTTTGCCTCTTAATACCTGTTAATAGCCTTATACTGCCCATGTGTTACTCACTTGGAATCTTCTGTGTAGTTGTTGTTTGCTCTGGTAAATCTTATCAGATGGATAGATTGAACTAGATTCTTCTACTTGTGCCATCTTCTGTATACTATATTTTAAAATCAGTATTTCACAGACTAAACTGTCTTTAGTAGACCATGGGGACTAAAGCGTATCTATTCTCTGCAACATAGCTAAATATTCAAAGTCTTTAAAATATTTTATCATCCATACCAAAGGACTATTTTCAGGATTGCCAAACCAGTAACATCACATAAAACAGCCTGTCCAATAATTGTAGAAGATGAATGGGGTTATAGGCATGTAGTGTAATTCAGTGGTAGAGTATTTCCCTAGTACGAGCAATTCCTCAGAAACAAATTGAGATCTAGGGCCATTCAGGGAAGTAAAGTAAGCTCAATTACCTATGACTCGTAGACTACAACAAAAGGAATATCCCTATAAATAAATTTAAGTCAGTCTAAGTTCCAGCCACCTCATCACATCCTCCATGCTTTGCAACTTTCCTTGTGTATTATTATTAGGAGAAACCATCAATCTTTGGTGGGATAATCAGTAAAGAATCAATAAAGCATATATATATATATATATACACGTATATATATATGTGTATATATATATATATACACATCACTTAATTTATTATCAATTATATTATCAATGCATGCATATTTAGAGATATACATATGCAGAAATATACAGTCAGCGAGAAAAAGAAGTAAACAAAGACAAAATCGGTGAGAATAATGCAAATTTAAATTCAGATATTTTCAAAAATCATAAAAACATATAACTTATGAAATACCTTGACAAAGTAATTCAAATAATGTGATTGTCAGTAAGTATTTATACATGCTGCCAGGTCTAAAATAAGAGCTACTTCTCGGACCCGCAAGTAGAAGTGAAGAAGATTCCTATATACAAAGGGCTTTAGGTTTGTTTATGTTTGTGTGTCTCTTTGTGTGTCTGTGTGTGTGTGTTTGTGTATATTTGTGTGTGTTTATGTACAAGTTCCTTCATAAATCTACCATATGTATTTACAAAAGAATCATCCCTGCATCCCTGGAATTAAGACAACTTGATCACTTTCAATTATCATTTTGATGTGTTCTTAGATTCAGTTGGCAAGAATTAAATTGAGTATTTTTGTATCAACACTTATAAGGGAAATTGGTGTAAAGCTGCATCGCTTAATAGGTGGGGTGATATACCCAGAGCTTTGAGTGAGTACTTATTTTGTGAGTCATGTGTATAGCATAGATCCTATGGCAGCCAGAGTGGTTAACGATATATGCAGATCATTGAAAATGGTCTTGGTCCTTGACACTTTTAGACAACTTCTGCTAAAGCTGACAGAACAGACATCTGTAGACTCAACATACCTCTGCAGAATTTTTATGTCTTCTGAACATTTCAGAAGAAACATGCATTCCCTTGGTAATCGGCCTTTCCCTGACTACCACCGTGGTGGCTCCTTGAGTGGCAGGTGGATGATTAGGACATTCCATTGTAATCATCCTTAAATTAGCTAAACAATTTCAATTAGCTATAGAGGCTTCTACTTTATCTCTGGCTTCCCTGCAAAGGCAAATAACTCCATTTGACAAAGTTACAGAAACTATTGTAACATAAATGAAAACCCGCACTGCTATCTCCAGCTAACTTTTAAATTACCATAGATCAATATACCAAGGAATTCCATCACACACACACACATAAACACACTTATACACATACACACTCATGCATGCACGCACACACACACGCACACACACACACACACACACACACACAGGTGCATGCACGCACACAAACTAACAAAAACAAAAACAAAAATAAAAACAAAAAACAAATGTACACAGCAACTTTGAAAAAAATCCAGCATTTCAAAGGATACTGAATAGAAAACCAAATAAATAAATAATAATAATAATAATAATAATAATAATAATAATAATGGAAGGAAACTATGCATATACAAAGAACTCAAGAAGTTAGACCCCAGGGAACCAAATAACTCTATTAAAAAATGGGGTACAGATCTTAAAAAAGAATTTTCACCTGAAGAAATTCAGATGGCCGAGAGGCATGTTAAGAAGTGCTCAACATCATTAGTCATTAGGGAAATGCAGATCAAAACAACCCTGAGATTTCACCTTACACCAGTCTAAATGGCTAAGGTCAAAAACTCAGGAGACAGCAGGTGTTGGCGAGGATGTGGAGAAAGAGGAACACTCCTCCACTGCTGGTGGGGCTGAAAGATGGTACAACCACTATGGAAATCAGTCTGGAGGTTCCTCAGAAAACTGGACATGAGACTTCCAGAGGACCCTGCTATAACTCTCCTGGGCATATACCAAAGGATTCTTCGGCATGCAATAAAGACACATGCTCCATTATGTTCATAGCAGCCTTATTTATAATAGCCAGAAGCTGGAAAGAACCCAGATATCCCTCAATGAAGGAATGGATACAAAAAAGTGGTATATTTACACAATGGAATACTACTCAGCAATTAGAAACAATGAATTCACAAAATTTGTAGGCAAATGGTTTGATCTGGAAAATATCATCCTAAGTGAGGTAACCCAATCACAAAAAAATACACATGGAATGCAATCTCTGATAAGTGGATATTAATTAGCCCAGAAGCCCTGAATGCCCAAGGCACACATTGCATAACAAATGACTCCCATGAAGAAGTATGGAGAGGGTCCTGATTCTGGAAAGGATTGATCTAGCATGGGAAGGGAATATAAGGACAGAGAAAAAGGAGGGAGGTGATTGGAGAATGTATGGAGAGAAGAAGGTTTATGGGACATATGGGGAGGGGGGATCCGGGAAAGGGGAAATCATTTGGAATGTAAACAAAGAATATAGAAAATAAAAATATTAAAAAAAAAAGAAAAGCAAGAAACTACTGAATAGTAATGTTCAACCCATAGACAGGGAGATAACGACAGAAACAAAGAAAATGACAAAAGAAATAGTAGGAAGTAAAAATCACTATTCCTTAATATTCCTTAAAATCAATGTACACAATTCCCCCAATGGAAAGACATAGATTAATAGACTGGATATGTGAAGAGGACCCAATATTTTGCTGTATACAGGAAACTCATCTCAGTATCAAAGACAAACACTACTTCATGGTAAAAGGCTGGAAATTTTTTCCAAACAAATGTTCCCAGGAAATGAGCTCGATTTGCCATTCAAATAAAAGTGACTTTCAACCTAAAGTTGTCCAAAAAAGTCACAGAAGGACACTTCATGCTCATCAAAGGAAATATCCACCAAGAAGAACTCTCAATTCTGAATATTTATGCTCCAAATACAAAGTCATCTGCATTCATAAAGGAAATTTTACTAAAGTTTAAAGCACACTTCACACCCCACAATAATTGAGGGTGAATTCAACACCCCACACTCTTCAAAGTAAAGATCAGAAAAAACACAAAATAAACAGAGACAGAGTGAAAGTAACAAGTTTTGGACCAAATGGATCTAATAGATCAAAAGAATATACATTTTCAGCACCTCATGTTACTGTCTGCAAACGATGACCATATCATTATTCACAAAACAGACCTCAACAGATATTAGAAGATCCAAATAATCCCATGCCTCCGTTCAGATCACTATGGAGAAATGGTTGTATTCAATAGAAACAATAACAACAGAAAGTCTACATACACATGCAAGTTGAACAATGCTCTACACAATGATATATTGGTCAAGTTAGAAATATAGAAATAAAACAATTTGTTAATAAAGAAATAAATTAAAGTTTTAGAATTTAATGAAAATGATGGCAGAGCATTCCCAAGTTTATGGAGTACTATGAAAGCTGTTGTAAGAGGAATATCCATAGTTCTGTGTGGCTCCAAAAGAAGCTGGAAGAAACACACACTAGCAACTTAACAGCACACCTGGAAGATTTAAAACAGAAAGAAGCTAATAAAACAAAGAAGAATAGGATGCAGGAAATCATTGCCTCACTGCTGAAATCAAATAAGTAAAAGCAAAAACAAAACAAAAAAAAACTCTACAGAAAATCGAAATATCATTGCATTTATCAACTCTGTTATTCTGCTTAGTGTAAGAGTCCCATTTTTTGTTATAAATTCTTCTATTCAAGCATATCTATTTTATTTCTAGCCTAATGTCTGTGACATAAGATGAAGCTCCCATCACTGTTTTGAGAGAAAGGTAAATAAATTCAGATGTTCTGAAGATGTACATGAACTAACCACAATTGTCAAAAAAAAGTGACTAAGATGATGTGCAAAGACATTCTTATACTCCTAGAGTGGCATCTACTACAACTGTTATTATAGATGACTCCACAAGAAAACAATGGACTCATATGTAAAGAACAACAACCCAATATGAGTCATAAGATTATCACATCTTATTGAAGGGGAGAATAAAGGATTTTAACAGCCAGAGATATCAAGGATATAAAAATCAAAGCTAAAGGATCAACCTTGCTCTGCCAATAGTGGTTTGCTTTGACTGTTACAAAAATCAATGCATCTCTATGTAAACACTGCATATTTATTTTATAGTTTCTGTTTATATGGATCTCAGATCAGAGACAATAGGTACTGTTCCGATTCCTTTTGCTTTTTTAATATCCATGTCTACCTAGCATCCTTTGGAAGAAATCTGAATAGATTCATTGCAACTTTATCACAAGTAGGCATATTTTTTTTTTTAAATAAAGACAAATTACTGGGGTTGTGTATGGTTTATGCCATAGAAGAGATAAGGTTGTAGAATGTGGTATGAGAGAATATATTAAATGAAAAAAATACAGAAAGTCAGCATGTAAGGATATAAAAACAAACTCTGTTCACTGTTAGTCTCTATGGTAAAAAAAAGAAAAAAAATTGCACAAGTTAGGAAGTATTTCTTTTCATAATGTTCTAGTATAGTTTTCTATATTATATTACTTTGAAAGGTTTTTAGTTATATCTTTAGCTCAATTTAGGATGCTATATAAATTGATAAATCTTTAAAATGGCCTTGTTCTAGCAATATCTCAATGAGATTAGTGAACTCCTATAAAAAATAAATGAATAGCTGAACCATTTGCTAAAGAAGAGAACCACATCATACCATTAGTGCTCTGACTTCCATATGGACACTTGGTAAGTGTGATTTCAAGTATACATACACACCCACACACAAAATGCATAATGCAAAATAGAAATTATATATATATATGTAACTAATATAATGTATATATACATATATTATATGTATAATATATTATATATATTATATGTATATATTATACATATTATATATATAATATGTATATTGTATATATTATATGTAGAACTATTTGGCAGTTTGTGTTGATTAATAGCTGAGTTTAAGGGAGGGATGAAATACTCCATCTTAGGTTTGTAACTAAGGACTCAGTTCACATGTGACATGTTATTTCCCATGACATCCACAGGACATTATCTGAATTTCTCTTGTATCCGGGAGAACCATTGTCATCCCCAGTTATGTTTCCAGTGTTATAGCAACAACAGCTCCTATGATTTTCAAGCAGTTCTTTGTGGATACATCCATATACATGTGGAAAATCCTGTGTATACTTTAATAAGGACAAATACTACATTATGTTCATAGCAGTCAAGTTTATAATTGCCAGAAGCCGGAAAGAACACGGATCTCCCCAAACAGAAGAATGGATACAGAAACTATGACAAATATATCTATACACAATGGAGCACCATTCACCTATTTAAAACAATGAATTCTTGAAATTTTCCAGCAATTGATTAGAAATGGAAAATACGATCCTGAGTTTGGTAACCCAATCACAAAAGAAAACACTCACTGACAAATGGATATTACCTCAGGAGTTTGGAATTCCCAAGACACAATTTACATCTAAAATTAACCTCAAATTTAAAAATAAGTAAAGTATGTAAAGGACATGTATTCGTTGCATTATAAAGGAATATACATACGTCAAACATGCTGAGATAAATTATTTTTACTTTGTATATATTATGAGCAATTGCAACATACTTTTCCACATAGACTACAAGTATATTAAATTATAATAAACACAATGTCAAATATATTTCATCACCAATATTTTCCGGATGTACTAGAAATAGTCAAACGAACAGGATGAGAAAAGAACTCCGCCAATGATTAATAGTATCACAAAAACAAAAATCCTTCCGTGTATTTTCATTTCTGAATTGATACAACTATAGAATAATCCTTGTCCAGAATGGGAATTCCGATGTTAAAATCTACTCAAATAGCAGACATATACTATTTAGAATTTTCTTTTAAAAATCATTTGGCGACATTAGGAATATGCTCTGCCATGCTTATATGATAGAGGTATACACATTGGATGGTCTGTTTCTGATTGACTTATTAGTAAATGTGAAGGTGTGAGAATCATAACTTTTTTCCCAGTGATTTCATAAAATTGTGTTTTGTATTTACAAATAACATATTTATATTATACAATAAATTTCATTGTGAGTAAATAAGTATATTTTTTAATTTCATCATATATATTTTGTACTCCCTAGAATATTGAAATTCCTCATAAATCTGCAAAACATATTCATTCATTTGGAATATTTCATGTACAGCATTATTAAATTTTAGAAAATGAGATAAGAGTGTACTCTTCAATTTTTCTTCATTATGTATAAACTTTGATAAAATATGTTATTTACTGCTCTTTGAAAAATTAATTCAAATAATATCACTGGGTGTTTTGAATAAATGTAAGTTGCACAAATGATCATGTGTACAGTCATATGGTTTATTTTGTTTCTAGTCTTATCTTTCAAAACAACTCTGTGAAGAAGAAAATGACAATGAAGAAAAAGGATTAGTTAAATTGGTACTATTAAGCATGTTATTTTTAAAAATCTGAAGTGGAAAATTGAGATTACTTTAGAAATTCGGTTGTTATGTAAAAAGGTTTGCTGGGGGAAACAAATGAAGAAACAAATGAGAAATAATTTACTTAGGCTAAATAAAGCACGGGAAGAAAGTTTTTTGCTAATGACATTCTTGAAATCTCTACCTAACATTGAATAGTCTAAATACATTTGGAGTAATAAAATAATGAAAAATATAGCAAATTATTCTCCAGGGATATGTCCCAATTATTTTTGCTATTGCACCTGGTGGGTTATTGGTTATTTTCAACAATCTCATTTCAGTCAGGATCATAATGTGAGGCGAGACATATAATAAGGCAAAAGCTGTTCCAGACTAGTGATATTTTGAAGGAGAATATATTTTCAATGGATACTCACTAAATGTTAGATAGGGTTCCTTATATTGCTAGCTTTGCAAAGAATCTTTGGAACATATCTTCACTGATCTTCAGTTTGCAGAAAGAGGCACAGCTGAAAACTTGTCTTGGCATGCCTCCAAATTGCTTCTGCTACTTTGTATGTTGCTGCTTCCTAGACATCTATAGGTAAGGTTACCACAGCTGATTATTTGCTAAGCAGACACTACTGACCTGGACTGATGGTATAAGTGTGAAGTGTTTGTCAGTGGCTCAGTGAAGAATCTTATAAAAATAAAAATAAATAATAAACTGTTATCCACAAATCCATCACTTCAGAGCATAATCATTGGAAAACATCAACCAAAAGAAGGATACCACACCCTCTACAAAGCAGTAAATTAATCTATTAACAAACCCAAATAAAGATTATAACTACACAAACATAAAAATGTTATTAAAAATAAGAGGAAGCAACAATCACTATTCCTTCATATCTCTCAGCCATAATTCAATCTATTCTCCAATAAAAGATATAGACTAACAGACTGAATATGTAAACAGGACACAACATTTTGCGGCATTTAAGGATTGCATCTCAGTTTCAAAGACAAACTCTACCACAGACTTAAAGGTTGGTAAACAATTTCCCAAACAAGTAGTCCCCAGAAATATGATGGATTATATTCCAAGTAACAGTAAAATAGACTGGCAACCAAAGGTCATAAAAAAAAGGCATGGAAGCCCACTTTTTAAATATCAAAGAAAAATTACAGCATAAAAAACTTTCAATTCTGAACATCTGTGCTTCAAATGCAAAGGCACTATCATTCATGAAAGAAAATTTACTGGAGGTCAAGGCATGCATATCACCTCAGGCAGTAATTGTGCTTGACTTCAACAACTGACTCTCCTTAATGGACAAGTCACGGAAACATAAACTGTACAGAAGCACAGTGAAAATAACAGCAGTTTTTTAACAAATGGATTTAATAGATATCAATAGAACATTTCATCCTAAATCAAAGAATATAACATCTTCTCAGCACACCACGATACCTTCTCAAAAATAGACAAAATAACTGGTCAAAAACCAGACCTCAATAGATATAAGTTGATTGAAATTATTCCAACCACTCTATCAGATAACTGTGGATTATGGGTGGTCTTCAATAGCAACAAAAAACAATTAAAAACAAACATACACCTGTAAACTAAACAATGCTCTACTTAATGATACATTGTTCAAGAAAGAAATAAGGATAGAAATCAAAGACTTTTGTGAATTTAATTAAAATAAAGGCTCACCGTAACAAAAATTTTGTGACACAAAGAATGCAGTGCTAAGATCAAAATTCATACCAGCTTAACCATATACCAGAATGATTTAAAAGAGAAGCTAATACACACAGAAAGAGGAGAAGGAAGGGAACCATTCAACTCATGGCTGAAGCCAACCAAATAGAACGAGAATTAACTAGACAAGAAACCAACAACACCATGAGCAGATTCTTTGATTAAAGCAGCAAGATAGAAAACCTTTGAGTATACCAACCCTAGAACTCAAAGTTAATCCAAATTAACACAACAAGAAATGAAAGGGGAGAAAGAACATAAGAAAATGAGGAAATCTAAAAAAAATTAAATAAAAATCATCAGATCCTACTACAAATGTATATATCAATAAAAGTGGAAAATGTGGATGAAATGTAGAATTTCCTAGCCAGATACTAAATAGCAAAGTTAAATCATGATAAGATAGACCCTCTGAAAAGTCTCAAAGCCTCTAAAGGAATAGATGTGCTCATTGAAATCCCCTGTACCAAATAAAAAGACAATACCAGTTGGTTTCGTTGCAGAATTTTATCAGAACTTCAACATAGACCTAATACCAATACTAAGCAAATAATTCTACTAAATAGGAGACAGAACCCTGCCTAACTTGCTGTATGAAGCCAAAATTACATTGATACCAAAACCAAATATCCAACAAATATTCAACCAAATATTCAAAAAAAAAAGAGCTTAAGACCAATATCCCTTAAGAATACATATGTAAAAATGCTCAATAAAAATTTTGCCGCCTGAATCAAGAACATATCAAACTGATCATTCATCCCAATCAAGTAGACTTCATCCTTAATCCTTCAAATGCAGAGCTGTTTCAATATATGGAAACCCATCAAGTCAAGGAAAAAAATCACAAGTTCTTTTCATTAGATGCTGCAGAAACCTGAGAAAAAATTCAGCATACCTTCATATTAAAAGGCTGGGATATAACAAGAATTCAAGGACTATAAATAAACATAGTAAATACAATATAGAGCAAACCAATAGCCAACATCAGGCTACATGGAGAGAAACTAGAAACAATTCCTTTAAAACAAGTGACTAGACAATGCTGCTCCCCTCGCTTTCTCTGTGTACTTCCTCAATATAGAACTAGAAGTTCTAGTAAGAGCAAAAAGAAAACAAATGGAGGTCCCAGGGATATGAATTTAAAAGAATGAAGTAAAATTGTCATTATTAACAGATGATATGATAGTTTACTTAAGGGAGTCATAAAACTCCACCAGATAATACCTACAACTGATAAACAAATTAAGTAAAGTAGCTGGTTACCAAATTAGCTCAAGCAAATCAGTATTCTTCCAATACTCAAAGGATAAACAGGCTTAGAAAGTAATTAGGGAAATGACACCCTTTGTGAGGCCACAAACAATATAAACTATCTTGGTTTGACTCTAACCAAGCACATGAATGATCTGTATAGCAGGTACTTAAAGGCTCTGATTATAGAAGTCAAAGATGACCTTAGAATTTGGAAAAATCTGCCATTTTTGGTTTGGAGAGTATAAGGTCCATTTTTCTAAAAGCCATCTGCAGATTTAGTGCAATACACATTAAAAAATCCCGTCAAAATTATTCAAAAGTTAGTAAATCATTTCTTAAATTCTTTTTGAATAACAATAATCCCAATATAGTTAAACTAATTTCATAAGTAAAAGTAGTTCTAGGGGAATCAGTTCCTTGGACGTCAGGCCGTACTACAAATCAATAGTGTTAAATACTGCATGGTAATAGTACAGTGACAGATAGGTAGATCAATAGAATAGAATTGATGAGCAAGCAACTAACCCACACAACTATGGTCGCTTGATCTGTGACAAAGAGTAAAATCCATGCAGTGGGAAAAAGATAGCCTTTCCAAAAATCTGTGCTGTTCAAGTGAAGGGCAGCATGGAGAAGAATGTGAATACATCGATTCTTACCTCATTTAATAGCATTAATATGTTCATAGCAGCCCTTTTTATAATAGCCAGAAGCTTGAAAGAACCCAGGTATCCCTCAACGGAAAAATGGATGCAAAAAATAAATGAACATAGTAAATGCAATATAGAGCAGAGTAGTAGCCAACATCAAGCTACATGGAGAGAAATTTGAAGCAATTCCTCTAAAATAAGTGACTAGACAATGCTGCCCTCACACTTTCTCAGTGTACTTACTCAATATAGTACTATACATTATAGTGAGAGAAGTAAGAATACAAATGGAGGTCACAGGGATATGAATTCAAAAGAATGAAGTAAAATTGTCATTATTAACAGATAATATGACAGTTTACTTAAGGGAACCATAAAACTTCACTAGAAAACACCCACAGCTGATAAGCAACTTCAGCAAAGTGGCTGGTTATAAAATTAGTTCAATCAAATCAGTATCCTCCCAATAGTCAAAGGATAAACATGCTGAGAAAGTAATAAGGTAAATGACACAGTTTGTAATAGCCACAAACAATATAAAGTACCTTGGTTTGACTGTAAGCAAACAAGTGAATGATCTCTATGACAAGTACGTCAAGTCTTTGAATATAGAAATCAAAGTTGACCTTAGAATTTGGAAAAGCAATCTTCCATCCTCTTGGTTTGGAGAGAATAAGGTCCATCTTGACAAAAGCAGTCTAAAGATTTAGTGCAATCCACATCAAAATCCTGTCTAAATTTTTCAAAAGATGGTAAAACATTTCTTATATTCTTCTGGAATAACAATAATGCCAATATAGGAAAACACTAATTTCATCAGTAAAATTAGTTCTAGGGGTATCATTACCTGGACCTCAGGCAATACTACAAAGCAATAGTGTGAAATACTGCATGGTAATAGCACAGTGACAGATAGGAAGATCAATAGAATAGAATTGATGACCAAGCAATGAGCCCACACAACTATGGTCACTTGATCTATTGACAAAGAGTAAAATCCATGCAGTGAGAAAAAGATAGCCTTTCCAACAAACTGTGCTGTTCAAGTGAAGGTCAGCATGCAGAAGCATATGAATACATCGATTTTTATCTCCTTTTAATAAGTTCACGTCCCAGTAGATCAGGGGGCTCCACATAAAATGAGACACTTTGATACTAATAGAAAAAAAAAAAAAAAACTGGGGAAGAGCCTTGAGCTCATTGGCTCAGGGAAATTTTTCCTAAACAGAATATCAATACTTTATTCTCTTAGATCAAGAATTGACAAATGAGACTACATAAAATGACAAAGTTACTATAAAGCAAAGGACTCTGTCAATGTGACAAAATGGTAACCAACTAATTTGGAAGAGATCTTTATCAATCATATAACTGAGAGAGGGAAATAGCCAGTATATATGACTCAAGAGAATCAAATAAACCTATTAAATAGTAGGGTACAGAGCTGACCAAAGAATTTCACAGGAGCAATATAGAATAGTTGAGACGCAGCTAAAAATTGTTGAACAATCTGAGTCATCAGGGAAATGCGAATCAAAATGACTCTGAGATTTAACCCCCACAATTCAAAATGGCTTACATTAAAAACGTAGGAGATAAGTGGTTCTGGTTAAGATGTGAAGAAAGAGGAACACTTCTTCACTGCTAGTAGGTTGCAAACTGGTAAAACCACTCTGAAAAATAAGTGTGGAGCGTCATCAAAAGCCTGGGTATGATACTGTAGGAAGCTGCTAAGCACCTATTAAGAAAGCCTGCTGCTTCTTGCCCCTTCCGCATAGAGACAGCCTACGAGCAGTTCCCATGGGGCTTAACTTGATTTGATCTTGGGATAGCATAAAAATGGTTGGTGGGCACTACCCGGAAGAAGAGGAAGCTTTGTTCAAGGTTCCGGAATAAACTGCTTGGGGAAGAAAACTCTCTGGTGTTGCGCTATCTCTTGCTGGTCAAGAGGGGGGTCACAACAATTGGTGGCCCGTACCAGGGGATACTTTTTCGGAACCTCCTGCAGTTGGGGTAGCAGGCTGGTATGTTCCTGGATAAGTGGAATTAGATAAAGTTCTCAGTATTAAGAGACGATAAAGTTCCCAGGTAGAGATGGACAACGGAAAAAAATCCTTGGTAAAAGAGGCCACAAAAACTCCAGTATGGAGCGATACAATTTCTCAAGATAAGGTGTGACAATAAAAACTGCTGAGAGTGTGGCAAGTTAGCTCAGCCACGCAGATTAAGGGAGAGTGAAAGAAGTTTTCAGCAGCAAAACAAAAGGAAAAGGATTTGCATAGTAATGAACCGAAAGTAAAGTATGGGATTTAAAGAACCATGGGAAATAAAAGAAAGTTCATGAACCCTGCTCTCATAGCAGTGTGCTTTCTGCTCGCCTGCTTTTTTGGAGAGTAGTTTTGGGTTCTGCTACCAATACACAACAGCAGTGACAAATGAAACTTATTAGGATGGGGACTTCTCAGTGGCATCCAATTTTTTTGGCTCTCCAAGAGCTATTATTATCCAAAAAGTTGAACTTAAGAAATCCACCCTGGAGAGATTCCTGAATGAATGTGATAAGGTGGCTCCTTGGTTTGCTGGGTCAGGAAATCTCACGGTAGCCTGCTGGGATAAATTAGGCAGGGAGTTGGATTTTGCCTAGGAATAATGCACCCTGAAACCAACCGGGGGTGAGGGGTGGGGGGTGGGGGGGTGAAGCCTGTTTGGAAACTTGTGAGAGGTTGCTTAGAAGATCAAAGATGTTCCAAGGCGCTCAAGAATGGCCAAAGTGCTCTAAAAATGCTCAAAGAAGAAAGGTCAGATAAAGCTGAAAGCGAAAAGGGGGATAGGGGAAGTTCGTCCCTGTATCCCAATCTCTGGGACTTAGAGGAGACAGAATCGGAAGATTCTTATAGCGAAGAAGAGATTCAGGCTCTTGTGAGTCAGTTAGAGAAGGCAGCCATTAAAAGGAAAAAGAAACAAAAGAACAAAGAACAGATACCCTCTAGGTTATCAGACTGCCACTCTACTCTGTTAGCCCCACATTCTTATTAGGAGGATGCTTCTTCAGTGCGCCCCCCACCGTGTACTTTCTGGGCGTTCATTTTGAGCTATCCTTGGCTTGTCCAGTGCTCCAGGATCTGCAAGGCCAGAGGGTTTATGAAGCCCTAGATTTTAAGTTTATCAAATCTTTAGCTGAATTGGTCAGAAACTATGGGACCTCCACTGCCTTTATGGTGGCTCAGGTTGAATTGCTTGCAAGGCAGTGTTTAACTCCTGGAGATTGGAACTCACTCATTCGTGCCTGCCTATCCCCAGGACAATACTTAGAGTGGAGAGAATTTGCCATGGAACAGGAGGCTGCTAACATTGCAACAGGCAACCCGCAGCGGGACAGAGAAATGCTTTTAGGGCACAGGAGACACGCCAATCAACAAATTCACTATCCAGTCCTGGTATATGTGCAGCTTAATAATATCTCTATAAAGGCTTGGAAATCCCTCCCTAATAAGGGAGAGGGGACCAGTAACATTACCAAGGTTATGCAAGGACCGATGGAGCCCTTTTCTGATTTTGTTGGCAGACTTTTAGAAACTGCCACTAGAATTTTTGACAATGTGGATCTGGCAGGCCCCATGCTGAAACAGATCATACTGGAACAGTGTACAAAGGAGTGTAGAGTGGCTATAACTCCTTACAAAAGTAAAGGAATAGAGGAATGGATGAAGGTGTGTAAGGACCTGGGGGGACCACTGACTAACACAGGCCTTGCTGCAGCTGTGGTACAGCTAATACAAGGCAAGAGGTCACAGCCAGGAGCATGTTTTAAGTGTGCAAGATGGGACACCTTAAACGCCAATGCCTTGAAAGAGGAAATCCGGCTACTGCCCACGGTCTTTTTAGTGCTAACAAAACCTTTGTTGTTCCCTTTTTACCTTTAGATAAAGAAATAGCTGGAATAGGTGAAAATAGAAATATGACCTTGCCTGGTAGCCTATGCTTTGCATTTCGAGATAATACGTTACCTGATGGCTCATGTGTTAGCCTGCATTTTCAAAATGCATCCTGGCACTATTTTGATTTAAACAATGTTGAAAAGCCAGTGGAGAGTTGTGCAGATGGTCTGACTACATGGTTTGCTGTCTGGTGACCAAAGGAGACCACTAATAAGACCATACAGAGGAGAAGGATTGGCCAGCCAAAAATGGCACTGCACTGTTATAGTCAGGACTGGGGACATCTATGGCCCTGGACAGGGTGCCAATCTAGAAGACTGAGTCAGATTAATGAGTTTTTTACATTTTTCACAGAAGCGAAGAATATCAGGTTATTGATAGTTGCTTTAAATTTAGGTTTTAGAGCTAGGGAAGAGGATTGCGTTGGAGGTTTGTGCAAAATCATTTATTCTACGAATCCCTTTGATGATTGGCTTTTGTGTGGCATTAATGGTAGTTGTATGAATTTAGAGCCAATGGCTATGCTTGGTGGTGGTGAACATAGAGTAGTCAATTACCCCATAAGAAAAGGCAAAGAAGACAGTTTCGATAATAAGAGGGTTGTTTTTAAACCAACCCCATTTTGTGTTTATCCTCCTTTTGTGTTTATTGTTGGTAATGCTAGTAGTGCTTTTGATGGAATTTTACGCTGCTCTGATGAAACTTGCTTTTATAGCCAATGCTGGGATGTAAGAAGGTTTAATTTTGCTGTGGTTGTTTGCATGCCCAGATGGGTGCCCATTCCTGTGGATGTGATACATGCTATGATTTTGTTTAGACAGAAGAGGGACTTTGGCATCACTGCGGCCATTGTTTCTGCCATATCCCTCGCTGCTGTGGGAGCCATTGCTGCGGCTGTTGCCATGAGGCAATCGGTATAGATGGCTCATGCCCTGAGTAATCTGTCATCTAGCGTTGCTCATACGATTGATGTGCAATCGAGCCTTAATGGTCAACTGAAGGAGGCTTAATGGTTATAAACCAATGGATTGATTTAGTACAGATTGAGACCTTGTAGCAGCTATCCCAATTGGGATATCAGTGGAAATATTCTAGTTTATGTATTACCAGCATTCAGTATGAGAATTTTACAAGAGCTGCGAATTTGTCTAAGAAAATGTGTAAGTATCTTTTAGGAAATTGGACTGGTCAATTTGACACCCTGATGGACCAACTCCGTATGGCCATCATGACCATGAATTCCACTCGAGTGGATGTGTCTTTGGCTGAAGGACTGTCATCATGGATCAGCTCGGCGGTGAATCAACTGAAGGAATGGGCGGGACTAAGAGTCCTTGCTGTTTTCATGATTTTAATAGCATTTGCTTCCCTGTGGTGTATCTGTAGGATGAGGTTTGTCCAACAGAGACAGGCCGCAAATGATGGTGCAGGCACTCACAACTATTGAAGCTTGACAGTCCCCCCAGGCCTGGCCGGCAGCCTTAAAGGCCTAATAATATGATTTCTATGCTCAGGATGCGAGGCTAATCACTGCACTCAGGGGACCATGATTGATGAGCCCTTGAGGGGAGCACATTTGGCTGCATATGAGTTGGTACCCCAGAACCCATCCCTGAGCAAAAGGTACCGGATGGGTTTGAAGAAACACATTGGGCTGATGGCTCAAAAGGACATTGAAACAAAGTCCATGAGTCCACTTGATGGGCTGAGAACATCAGGGGTCAGACCTCTACTCTTGCCTGATAGCATGTTTAAAAAAAAAAAAAAAAGGAGGGAACTGTAGTAAGCTGCTAAGTGCCATGCCTATTTAGAATGCCTGCTGCTTCTTATTGCTTCCACATAGAGACAGCCTAACAGCAGTTCCCACATGGCTTAACCTGATTTGATCTTGGGACAGCATAAAAAGGGTTGGTGGGCACTCCCTGGAAGAAAAAGAAGCTTTGTTCAAGGTTCCTGAATAAACTGCTTGGGGAAGAAAACTTTCTGGTGTCATGTAATGTCTTGCTGGTCAAGAGGAGGGGTCGAGACATGATACTACTGGAGATCCCTGATATACCACTCTTGAGCATATACCCAGAAGATTCCACAGCACGTAATAAGGACATATGCTCTGCTATGTTCTTAGCAGCCCTGTTTGTAATAGCTAGAAGCTGTAAAGATGTCAGATGACTCTAAACTGACAAATGGATACAGAAAATGTGACATATGTACACAATTGAATATTTCTCAGTCATTAAAAGAGGTAAATTCATTAAATTTTACAGCAAATGAATAGAGCTGGAAAATATGATCCTGAGTGAGGGAACGCAATCTCAAAAGAACACACATGGTATGCACTCATTGATAAATGAATATTAACCCAGAAGCTTGGAATTCCCAAGACACAATTCACATATAAATTAATCTGAAATAGAAGGAATGGCAAAATATGGTACTCTGGCCCTTCTTAGAGTGAGAACAAAATGCCCAGAGAAGGAGATTCAGGGACAAATTGTGCAGCACAGGCTGAAGCAAAAAAAAAAAAAAAAAAAATCAAGAGACTACCCAACTTAGTGACCAATCCCATATTACAAAACACAAATAAAATTAATGATGTCCAAAAGCACTTGCTGACTGGAGGTGGATAGAGCTGTCACCTGAAATGCTTTGCTAGTTCATGACAAATATAGCACGGGGTCATTTCAGCCAACCACTGAACTGCGCACAGGGACCCATGTTGGGTTTCTAGAGAAATGACCCGAAAAGATAACGGAGTTTGCCTCACCATAGGAGGAACAATATGAACTCCCAAATACTCCCAGAACACACAATGTAAAAAAAATATCAACCAATAAATAGACATGGCTCCAAAGAAAAAGGCAGCAGAGGATGGACTTTTTGGATATCAAAAGAAGGAGAGGCAATTTATCCTCGAAAGGTTTGATGGAACAGTTCAGGGGAATACCAGGACAGGGAAGCTGGAGGTGGTTGATTACACAAGTGGGGAGGGGAGAGGGTTATACTACTTTCAGAGGTGGGTCAGAAAGAATAGGCAAAATCCTTTGAAATTTAAATAAATAATGTATCTAATAGATTAAAAAAGAAAGGAAAATGAAGTTGATCATAACCTTTTATTACAGGCTAAATTTAATCATCCTATTGTCAAACACCCTTTATAGTAATTACAAATTTGAATATATAAAATACTTCTTGCTCTCATACACATATTCAGTACATTCCAATCAAACTAATATGCCATCATCGATAACCAACTCTTCTATTTTATTACATATTCTTTATATCATTATTTGTTCCTTTTAATCATTTTTTAAGTTTTCGGTTATTGAAGGTTTAATTAATTTATTATTATTGTTGTTTAAATATCTGTTTACATATACATGTTTGATAACATGTACAAAGAAGTTACAGTGAAGTTTTAAATATTCTTAACACCACTGATTCACCCAGTGTATCTAAGTGCATGTTTATAGGTTGGGTAAGAACCTATATTGAGAAAGGATACCTAAGTCTATGTAGGCGTTGGTTTATATTTTCTTCATTTTTGTAAAGAACATATTGGCCTACAGTTCATGGTGATCTCCTCTTTGCTAAAATTTCACATATCATTTGGACATAGTAATTTTTGTCCTTTCTGTAACAACACCTACTGATAAAAATCAATTCCTCACATGAGAATCTTATGCATACTTTACTTAAATTTTTCAATCAACTTATCAGCTAAAAGTTTTGTAAAATCTAAGTGCCACAATATTGGAAATAATCTTCTGTCATAAAAAATTTCAGAGGCATGTAGTTCTGCAGTTCACTTCTCTTCTGGGTAGGTTAATGGAGAGGGCCTCCCTCATAATCTTCCTTATTCCCTACCTTTATGGTACAGTAGTTGTGAGATGCTACAGATAAGTCAGTCAGAGAAAATTAAAGAGAGCTTAAGTTATTGGTTCAAGACCATGTTTATTCTAGTGACAATCGTGGTGCATTGGAGTCTTCTGGTGAATACACAGGGTTTCCATGGTCTAGGTTAACTCAGAACATATTACAAGAGTGCAGAGTGGCATAGCATTGTATGATGAATACTTTGGCATGACATGGTATGAAGAAGACTCACTTTTTCCCTGACCCTGTGTGATGGTCCCTAGTGAGAGGCATAGAACTTGCTTGTCCAGACAATGTATTTATCATTGGAATGGATGCACTGGCTTACTCATTGTGAACATGACATTAAACACATTTTGGAGAAAGAAATCCCCAGCAATGGAAGTTTATAGATTTAATTCTAAGTAGTGGCTATTCCTCGCTGTCATCTTTACTATATCTGGAATGAACTACAGTTAGAATTGGAAGGCTCACCTATGATCCTTATTTGGAGGCTCAAAGATAAAAATTTCTGACCTGGATCGTGGTATAGTGAGATCTTGAAGCATAGTGACTAAGACAAAGTGATCTCAGAGTTCAAGATCATTTGGGATTAAAGGCATGGATGCACACACCTTTAATCTGGGCCACACCCTCTGTGGGAGAACTTAATCCTTTAATCTTGGCCACACCCTCTGACTGAGACCTACAGCCTTTAATCTGGGCTACAACCTCTGCTGGAGATATATAAGGACATTGGATAAAGGAAGATTTACTCTCTCTTACTCTTCCTTGCCTGCTTTCCTCTTGGGACTGAGAAATTTCTAGATCCTTTTACTTCCATCCACAGCTGCTACTGACCATGTTGGGGAGTTGGACTATAGATTGTAAGTCATCGACAAACTCCCTAACTATATAGAGACTACCCATATGTTCTGGGACTCTAGAGAACCCAAACTAATACAGAAGTTGGTACCAGAAGTGGTTCTAGAGGAGCAGAAGTATAAGGATGAATGTTTCAAAATTTTGGAGTTGGTTGGTTCATCCAATAGCACCTTCAACTACTGAAACTTCTCTAGATTCTCTTCCTTCTGAGAGTTCGGAGAATTTTGAAGACCCGTGGATGAAACTATATCTCAAGCTTAAAGAAGCTAATGTCTTTGGTTATCTTGATGAATTGGGTGATTCAGTGGTATACAATACTTTCTCCAAGTTGGGGAAAAATCAGAAAATGATTTTGCTGGCTGGTTGCTATTAGCATCTCAGGAAAAAACAATGAAGGAAAGGAAGTAGTTGTGTGATGAAATCGAAGAACTCCAGACTTTTATTAGAAGTAAACGATGTAATAGTTGCTAAATGTGCCCTTGAAGAGAATCTACTCTCTAACAGCCATAGAGGTCAAGTAGCAGAAAATCAACCTGAAGCCCTCATTATAAGGCTGGCTGAATTACAGCGAAAATGTAAGTCTCGACCTCAGAGGGTGACAGCAGTTAAAGTAAGGGCATTAATTGGCAAAGAATGGGATCCTATAACTTGGGATGGGGATGCGTGGGAAGACTGTTGAATTGAGAATTTTGAGTCTTCAGATTTTCAAAGATTTACTCCACCTGAAGAAGAAGTACCCTCAACCTCACCCCTTGAAATAAGGCCTTCTCCACTTGAGGAAATTAATCTCTCTGAGTTTGGTAAACCAGCAGTTAATTTTTGCCGACAATACTGATGTTTCTCAACCCCCCCCCCAATAGTTTCTTCTAGACCTATAACCAGACTCAGGCCCCTAAAGGGGAGGTAGAAAGTGTAGTCCATGAGGAAATACACTATACTAATAAGGAGCTTAAAGAGTTTGCTAATTCATTCAAGCAGAAGTCTAGAGAATATGCATGGGAATGGATTTTAAGGGTGTGCGATAATGGTGGAAGGAACATAAAACTAGGGCAGGCTGAGTTTTTTGGCATGGGCCCTCTGAGTGGAGATTGTAGGTTTAATATGGAAGCTCGCCGAGTTACAAAAGGTGTCAAACACCTTTAAAGAGTTTTAAAGAACATTTAAAGAGTTTTAAAGCACATTTAAAGAGTTTTGTTCTTGCCCTTTTCCTTGTGCCAGACCTTAGGTTTGGAGATGCTGCTGCTCAAAAGGTGTGAAAAGTTTGTTTGATTGGTTGACTGGAGTATTTATCAAAAGATGGCCTACTGAAAAGTAGTTGGAGATGCGTGATATCCCTTGGCTTAGTGTTGATGAAGGGATTTTAAGGTTTAAGGAAATTGCAATGCTAGAGTGGATACATTGTGTAATCATCCACAGTGGGAAGGTCCAGAAAATATGCCCTTCACCAGTCCTATAAGACACAAACGGGTGAGAGAGGCATCAGCACATTTAAAGAGTTTTGTTCTTGCCCTTTTCCTTGAGCCAGACCTTAGTGTTGGAAATGCTGCTGCTCAATTAATGTAGATGAATTAAATGCAATGGATTTGTTTGGAACCCGAGTTAACAAGCGCCAGTTGGCAGCATTGAATCGCCAGAGACAAAGTGATTGTAATTATTATAATGGACAACATAGACAAATCAGTGTTTATAATGACATACTCCCTAATGGGCAGAGAGGTGGAATTTATAATGGTATGACTCTTTTGGACCTTTGGTGCTACATAATCAATCATGGTGTTTTGTAGGGAGCTGCTTGCCCGTTAACTGTCGTTAACTGTTAACAAGTCCTTATTTGGGTGGAGCCTGTTGAGTCTTGCGCCTTCCACGTGGATACAGCCTATCAGCAATGCCCACATGGCTAAGCCTGATTGGCTGGCTATTAGTATTTAAGGGCTGGGCTGATTCTCTCGGGGTCTGAAGAGGGAGAAGAAGGAGAAGAAGTACAAGGGTCCTGAGTAAACTGCTTGAAGATCTTCCTGTGTTGCCTCATTCCTTGCCGGCGAGGGTGGACGCGACAACTGGTGCAGAAACCCGGGACAAGAAACTCTCCTCATTCGTGGGGTTTGAAGATCAGAACTTCTCGCAGTCAGGGTAGCGCGCTGGCAAGTTCCCGGTTAAATGGGACAATAAAGTTCTCGGTGAGAGACAATAAAGTTCCCAGGCAAGGTGGGACAAAAGGGACTGCTAAAAACGGACAGCCTGTTCCTTTCTGTAAACAAAGAGGGAGGGAAAAGTTTGCAGAAGGCAAACCGAAAGTGAAAGTAAAGTCCATGGAGGTTTAAGTTCACAGATTAGCAACCTAGTGCAAAGTAAAGAATTACAATTTATGGACCCTGCTCTGATAGCAGTGTCCTACATTTTTTTCTGCTTTCTTTTTGTAAAAGGACTTAGAGCCTTAATTTTGAAAATGGGGACCTCACAGTCTCATCCAATTTTTCTGGCTCTTCAGGAGCTGCTTTTATTAAAGAATTTAAAGATCAAGAAATCGACCTTAGAGAGATTTCTTAATGAATGTAATACCATGGCACCCTGGTTCGCTGTTTATGGCAGCCTAACGGTTGACTGCTGGGATAGGTTAGGGAAGGATCTGGACTTAGCCTGGGATCAGGGCACACTCAGAGGAGGAGTAAAACCTATTTGGAAGCTTGTTAGGGACTGTTTAGAAGATAAAAAATGCTGTAAAGCCGTAGGGGATGGACAAACTGCTTTAGAAATCTTACAAGAGGAAAGATCAGAAAAGGCAGAGAGTGTTAAGGAAAAAGGGGCAAAGTCTCTCTACCCTGCCTCAGAAGGGTTAGGAGATTTCAGTTTGGAAGATTCTGATCTTGAGGAGGAGGAGATACATGCTCTGGTTGAACAGTTGGAGGGAGCGAGCCTAAAACAGAGGAAGAAACTTAGAGATAAGTCAGTGGTGGCAGCGCCATAAATGGGTGTGGCCGTCCCCACCCTGCCACCTTCCACTCCTCTACCTTATCTAGAGACTACCCAGTATACAGGGAATTCCTTTTGTCCACAAGTTTGGTCACAGGTTCGCACCGAGTTCTCTTTAACTTATCCAGTGTTTCAGAATCCACAAGGGCAAAGGAGCCATGAGCCTTTAGACTTTAAAGTTATTAAATCTCTGGTCGAATCAGTTCGAAATTATGGAACATCCGCTGCCTTCACGGTGGCTCAAGTTGAGGCTCTCACTAGGCACTGTATGACTTCTGGGGATTGGAGTTCGTTGGTTCGTGCCTGCCTAAGCCCAGGACAATACCTTGACTGGAGAGCATTCCTTATAGAATTTGCAACTGAGCAGGAGACAGTTAACATAGCGGCGGGCAACCCACAATGGGATAGGGATATGCTCCTGGGTCAAGGAAGGTACGCCAACCAACAGACTGGTTATCCGGTGCAAGTATACAATCAAGTCAATGATAGTTCCATAAAAGCTTGGAAGTCCCTGCCCAATAAAGGGGAGGTAACAGGAATTCTTACCAAGGTTATTCAAGGGCCTATGGAGCCTTTCTCTGATTTTGTTGCTCGACTCCTCGAGACTGCCACCAGAATTTTTGGCAATGTGGATTAGGCAGGGCCCCTAATAAAGCAGCTTGCTTTTGAACAATGCACAAAGGAGTGCCGTGCAGCTATAATCCCGTTCAAAAACAAGGGGATAGAGGAATGGATGAAAGCGTGCAGAGAGTTAGGAGGGCCGCTGACTAATGCAGGTTTTGCTGCGCATGTGGTGCAATTAACACAGAACCGGAAACCACTGTCAGGAGCTTGCTTCAGGTGTGGAAAGCTGGGCCATCTTAAAAAACAATGTCTGGAAAGAGGAAGCACAGGCACAGGTGAAATTTTTCTACACCCTAGACAACCTGGGTTGTGTCCCAAGTGCAAAAAGGGAAATCATTGGGCTAATGAGTGTAGGTCCTTTAAGGACATACATGAACAGCCCCTTCCGTCTGGCTATGGAGGTGCTCGGCCAAAAAACGGCCAGCGAGGCCCTTGTCCCCAGGGCCCACAAATATATGGGGCCATAGAGGAACAAACCACCAGTCCCACATCAGAGAGATAGCCGTCCCTTCGCCATCCAAGGGACCGCGGAGAGCCACTGCTGGTTCTGCAGGATTGGACCTCTGCTCCACCTCCAGGCTCGTATTAACTCCTCAAATGGGAGTCCAAATAACTAATACTGATTTTAAAGGACCCCTTGACCCTGATACCATGGGCCTACTCTTTGGTAGATCATCCACTGCTTTGAGAGGCTTAATAGTGCACCCGGGGATTATTGATCCAGATTTTAAAGGAATAGTCAAGATAATGGTAGAGTCCCCAAAAGGAATTACAGTTATTTCCCCAGGAGATAGAATAGCTCAGCTCATTGTGCTCCCTAGTTTGCATGCAAAGTTTCCAGCTCAGAAAATAAATAGGGGGAGAAAAGGGTTCGGATTCACTGGCAATGACCTTACATTTTTGGCACTGGATTTAGACCAGTGCCCCATTGTAGAATTGCAAATTGAAAATAGACAAATTCAGGGACTACTGGACACTGGCGCTGACAAAAGCATAATAGCTAAAAAGGATTGGCCGGCAAGCTGGCCAATCCAGATCTCCTCTCAAACATTACAGGGCTTGGGTTATGCAAAGGCCCCAGATATTAGTGCAAGACAGCTCAAGTGGCAAGATCAGGAAGGACACTCTGGCGTGATACAGCCCTATGTCCTAGATTTGCCAATCACCCTATGGGGGAGGGATTTGCTGAAGAATATGGGCTATAAATTAACCAATGAATATTCGGAAGTCTTGCAACAACTCATGAAGCAGATGGGGCATTACCCTGGAAGGGGCATTGGGAAATTTTTACAAGGAAGAACTAGCCCAGTTGTTGCTCAACAAAGACCCGATTGGCAAGGTCTGGGTTTTTCCTAGGGGCCATTGAGGAGGGCATTCCCATCACATGGAAGACAGAGGAACCGGTGTGGGTTCCTCAATGGCCCCTTTCCTCTAAAAAGCTTGCAGCAGCTCATTCCTTAGTAAGTAAACAGCTCTCCCTTGGGCACATTCAAACCTCAGTATCTCCTTGGAACACACCCGTTTTCGTTATAAAAAAGAAAACAGGAAAATGGAGGCTGCTTCATGACCTCCGCGCTATTAATCAACAAATGCAAGTGATGGGTCCAGTGCAGCGAGGCCTTCCCTTGTTGTCTGCCTTACCTAGCCATTGGCCAGTCATAGTAATCAATATAAAAGACTGTTTCTTTTCAATCGCCCTCTGCATTAAAGACAGGGAGCGATTTGCATTTACCATCCCTTCCTGTAATCGCGAGGAACCTGATAAGAGGTATAAATGGAAAGTGTTACCCCAGGGCATGGCTAATAGCCCCACTATGTGTCAAGTATTTGTGAGTGCTGTCATCGCTCCTCTAAGAGAGCAATATTCTAGAGTAAGATGCATCCACTACATGGATGATATCCTTCTGAGTAATAAAGATGAGAAGGTTTTGGATCAGGCTTATGAAGAGCTAATAAGATTATTGAGAAGAAAGCAATTGTTTGTTGCCCCTGATAAGGTTCAAAAAACCAGTGTAGTCTCTTATTTAGGAGCAACATTGGATCCTCTTACAGTAGTCCCACAAAAAATTGAAATTAGAAAGGATAATCTCAAGACACTTAATGACTTTCAGAAGTTGTTGGATGATATAAACTGGATCCGAAGCTATTTGAAAATATCTAATTATGAATTAAGGCCATTATTCAATCTTTTGGTCAGTGATTCAGCCCTGGATTCTCCTAGACAACTAACTAAGGAGGCTCGAGTGGCCTTGAGGAAGGTAGAGCAAGGACTACAGGATGCAGTACTATATCGTTGCACAGAGGACTTGGATATCATCCTGTGCATTCTGCCTACCTTATTGCAGCCAGCAGGGCTGTTATGGCAGGCAGGACCCTTATTATGGATTCATCCTAAAGCCCCACCAGCAAAATCCATAGAGCATTACCCCACTGCTGTTGCAAAATTGGCCTTTAATGGAATACAACAGTGTGTGCAGTTTTTTGGGAGATATCCAGCCTCCCTGATTATTCCATATACTGCTTTTCAAGTGCAAATATTATGTGGAGCAATTGATGACTAGGCCATATTGCCCTGTAGTTTCCATGGTATTATAGATAGTCATTATCCCAAGCACCCTTTGCTTTTCTTTTTTAAAGAACATCCTGTTGTGTTTCCAAAAGTAACTGCACAAAATCCTTTGCCAGATCTCCCAATATATTTACAGATGGATCAAAAACTGGATGTGGGGTGTATATGGTAGAACATCAGAAACCAGTCCTGTATCAATTCCACCCAAATTCTCCACAGGTGGTTGAGTTGCAAATTGTCTTGGAAGTCTTTAAAAAATGCCTTTTCCCCTTTAATTTGCTTTCCGATTAGGCATATGTGGTAAATGCTGTAAAAATTCTAGAGGTAGCCGGACCTATAAAACAAAGCAGTACTGTTTGTCAATTACTGAGAGAGTTACAAATGATCATTTGGCTGAGAGAGTCAAAATTTTTTATACAACATATTCGAGCTCATACAGGCTTACCTGGCCCATTAAGTGAAGGAAATGATCTGGTTGATCGTTGTACTAGAATGGAATATGCCTTTTTGAGTTCTGTTTTGGAAAATGCCCGAAATTTTCATAAACAATTTCATATTCCTTCAAAGACCTTGCAACGAAGGTTTGGATTATCCCGAGCAGATGCCAGACAAATTGTGCTCGAATGTCAACAATGTGCTGTTTATAATCATTCCCCTAGTTTAGGAATTAATCCAAGAGGTTTGCTACCTTTAAAAATTTGGCAAATGGATATTACTCATATTTTTGAATTTGGAACTTTAAAATATGTTCATGTTTCTGTGGATACTTGTTCTGGCATCATTCATGCTACAGCCTTGAGTGGAAAAAAGACACGCACCGTTATTACACATTGCCTTGATGCATGGGCGGCTTGGGGGCAACCTCAACAGCTTAAGACAGACAATGGCCCTGCCTATAGAGCTCAGTCTTTTCAATCCTTTTGCAAGCAAATGAATATAATCTTGAATCATGTTCTACCCTATATTCCTCAGGGCCAAGGCATTGCTGAACGTGCTCATCGTACCCTTAAGGAATGTTTAACAAAGCAAAAAGAGGGAATTGGGTATGGTAGAACACCCAAAGAACGACTTTCATTGGCATTATTTACTTTAAATTTTTTGAATCTGGATAATGATGGTTTGGCTGCAGCTGATCGGCACCAAGGCCCTAATAATACCTTGAAGGGTTATGCTAAATGGAAGGATGTGCTTACTGGATTATGGCATGGCCCTGATCCAGTGTTGGCGTGGGCGAGAGGTTCTGTTTGTGTGTCTCCTCAGACTCAACAAGATCCACTGTGGGTGCCTGATTGGCTGACCAGACGCTGCAATAAAAATTAAGATCCTCCTGCTGTTACTAACTCTCGGCAAGATGTTGATGCTGGTGTAGATGGAGCCAAGATGGGCGATCTTGTCGTTTCCGAGACCCATGCCGATACGCCATGATACTAAGCTGTTTCCTTGTCTTTCTAGTTCTAACAAGTCTCTTGATATACCTTATTCACCTTTAAAGAGGAGGGAAGTGCAAATGAAAACTATGCCCTTGCCATCCTTTTGATAGTACTTTCAATTGTTTGCCTGTGGTGCATCTGCAGGATGAGGTGTATCCAACAAAGACAGGTTGCAATGATGGTACAGGCATTCACAGCCATTGAAGCTGGACAGTCCTCCTAGGCCTGGCTGGCAGCCATGAAGGCCTAATAAGATGCTTTCCACGCTCAGGATGTGAGGCTAAGCACTGCACTCAGGGGCCCATGATTGGAGAGCCCTTGAGGGGAGCATGTTTGACTGCACACAGGTTGGTACCCCAGAACCCGTCTCTGAGCAATAGGTACCGGACGGGTTTGATGAAATCCACAGGGCTGATGGCTCAGAAGGGCGTCGAAACAAGGCCCATGAGTCCACCCGATGGGTAAATGATATATCAGAGGTCAAACCTCTACTCTCGCCTGAATACGTGTTTAAAAAGAAAAAGGAGGAACTGTAGGGAGCTGCTTGCCCGTTAACTGTCGTTAACTGTTAACAAGTCCTTATTTGGGTGGAGCCTGTTGAGTCTTGCACCTTCCATGTGGATACAACCTATCAGCAATGCCCACATGGCTAAGCCTGATTGGCTGGCTATTAGTATTTAAGGGCTGGGCTGATTCTCTCGGGGTCAGAAGCAGGAGAAGAAGGAGAAGAAGTACAAGTCTCGGGGTCAGAAGCGGGAGAAGAAGGAGAAGAAGTACAAGGGTCCTGAGTAAACTGCTTGAAGAAGATCTTCCTGTGTTGCGTCATTCCTTGCCAGTGAGGGTGGACGCGACAGTGTTTCCAGGGATGAAATATATAGGAAACTTACTACATATCTGCTTGATCTGTATAAGTAGAAAAATCCTAAAACAAATATAGGAAGGCTGCATTGGATCATGGAAAAAGGCAGTCTTGGCCAGTGAATCAATTTCCACACTTGAGCCAGATTACAGATCCAGAACCCCTTGAATGAAGGGGTGGCCGCTTTCCCCTGAGGAAGGATCTTGATAAGACACCTAAAAGTTTTGCTCTTAGTCTTTCTCTGATTATTCCCCAGAGGGACCTATGGCCTTTTACAAGAGTAACTGTACACTGGGAGAAAGGAAATAGACTTTCCAGGGACTATTAGATACTGGTTCTGAATTGACACTGATTCCAGGAGATCCCAAGAAACTTTGTGGCCCTCCAGTTAGAATAGGGGCTTAGGGAGGACAGGTGATTAAAGGAGTTTTGACTGATGTGTGACTCACAGTAGATCAAGTGGGTCTGCGAACACATTCTGTGGTCATTTTCCCAGTTCCAGAATGTATAATTTGGATAGATATACTCAGAAATTGGCAGAATTCTCATATTGGTTCTCTGACCTGTGGAATGAGGGCTATAAGGTTGGAAAGGCAAAATGGAAGCCTTTAGGGTTGTCTCTACCAAAGAAAATAGTGAATCAAAAACAATATCGTATTCCTGGAGCTATTGGAGAAATTACTGCCACAATCAAGGACTTGAAAGATGCAGGCGTGTTGGTTCCCACCACATCTCCCTTTAACTCTCCCATCTGGCCAGTGCCGAAGACAGATGGATCATGGAGGATGACAGTTGACTATCAAAAATTAAATCAGGTAGTAACTCCAATTGCAGCTGCTGTACCAGATGTAGTTGTGTTAGTTGAGCAAATTAACACATCTCCTGGAACTTGGTAGCAGCTATTGACCTGGCAAATGCCTTCTTCTCAATAGCTGTACATAAGGACCACCAGAAGCAATTTGCTTTCAGTTGGCAAGGTCAGCAGTATACCTTTTCAGTTTTTCCTCAAGGATATATTAACTCTCCTGCCCTGTGTCATAACTTAGTTAGAAGAGACCTTGATCGTTTGTCTCTTCCACAAAATATCACATTGGTGCACTATATTGATGATATTATGCTGATTGGACCAAGTGAGCAGAAAGTAGGAACCACTTTGTATTCATTGGTAACACATATGCATATCAGAAGATGGGAAATAAATCCAACCAAGATTCAAGGACCATCTACTTCAGTGAAATTCTTAGGAGTACAGTGGTATGGGGCATGCAGAGATATTCCTTCTAAGGTGAAAGATAAGTTATTGCACTGGGCCCCTCCCACGACCCAGAAAGAAGCACAATGTTTAGTGGGTCTATTTGGGTTCTGGAGACAGCACATTCCTCACTTAGGTGTGTTACTCAGGCCTATTTACCATGTGACTTGGAAAACTGCTAGCTTTGTTTGTTCCCCAGAACAGGAGAAGGCTCTTCAACAGGTCCAGGCTGCTGTGCAGGCTGCACTACCACTTGCACCATATGATCCAGAAGACCCAATGGTACTTGAGGTGTCAGTGGCAAATAGAGATGCTGTTTGGAGCCATTGGCAGGCCCCTGTAGGTGAATCACAGAAGAGACCTTTGGGATTTTGGAACAAAGCTCTACCACCATCTGCAGACAACTACTCTCCCTTTGAAAAACAGCTCTTGGCCTGCTATTGGGCTTTAGTGGAAACTGAATGTTTGACAATAGGACACCAAGTTACTATGCGACCTGAACTGCCCTTCATGAGCTGGGTGTTATCCGACCCTCCAAGTCATAAAGTAGGGCATGAACAACAGCAGTCTATTATCAAATGGAGGTGTTATATACATGACAAGAGCAGGTCCTGAAGGCCCAAGCAAGTTACATGAAGAAGTTGCTCTGATGCCTATGGTTTCTACTCCTGCTACAATGCCATCTGCATAATGTCTTTGACATAAGATTAAGCCACCATAACTGTTTTGAAAGAAAGGTAAATAAATTCAAATGTTCTGAAGATGTACATGAACCAACCACAATTGTTAAAAAAAAAGTGACTAAGATGATGTATAAAGACATTCTCTTATACTGCTAGATTGATATCTGCTGCAACCGTTATTATAGATGACTCCACAAGAAAACAATGGACATATATGTAAAGACCAAAAACCCAATATAAGTCAGAAGATTATCATACCTTATTGAAGGGGAGGATGAAGGATTTTAACAGCCAGAAATGTCAAGGATATAAAAATCAAAGCTAAAGAATCAACCTTACTCTGCTAATAGTGGTTCAATTTGACTGTTACAAAAAACAATGCATCTTTATGGAAACTCTGCATATTTATATTATAGCATCTGTTTATATGGGTCTCAGATCAGAGGAAATAGGTACTGTTCCTTTTCCTTTTGCTTTTTTAATATCCATGTCTACCTAATTGGTTTTCTAGCCTAGCACCCTTAGGAAGAAATCTGAATAGATTCATTGCAACATTATCACTAGTAGGCATATTTTTTTAAATATAGACAAATGACTGAGGTGTGTGTGGTTTATGCCGTAGAAGAGATAAGGTTATAGAATGTGATATGAGAGAATATGTTAAATGAAAAAAAGACAGAAAGTCAGCATGTAGGGATATAAAAATAAACTATGTTCAATGTTAGTCTCTATGGTAAAAATGAGCAAAACTTTCACAACTTAGGAAGGATTTATTTTCATAATGTTCTAGTATAGTTTTCTATATCATATCACTTTGAAGGGTTTTTAGTTATATCTATAGCTCAATACAGGATTGTATACAAATCTATAAATCTTTAAAATGGCCTTGTTCTGGTCCACCAAGTATAAAGAGGAAATTACTAGTCACTTAGGTTTGGGCTTCCTTCATGCTATGCACTCAATATGTCAACTGTCTTGTCTCAACTCTATTGTTCCTTTTGCCAAAATCTATTGTTTTCTGACTTTAGACAAATAATATATAACTTACAGAGACCTATATCCAGGCACACTTTCTTATAATTGGTGTACAAGAGAGAAAACCTAATTCAGCTCAAAGAATTATTTTTTCTGTTTCTCCACTATTTTATTTTCCTCTGCCTAGAATTAATCAAATGGTCACCAGCTCCATCACTGCTGCATTATCTGTCAGTTAAGGAAATGTGGGCATCTTTTAACAATTGCATGGCTTCTATGACTATTATTCTATCCAACATCTCACAATGAAAATTGCCTTGCCTACTTTTAAAGGATGATTGGTCAGAAACTTGTACGAGACAGAGTGTCTCTCCTCATCATTCAACATGGTATGGATTTGTAGCTCTATTTGGCAGTTTGAGATGATTAATATCTGAGTTTAAGGGAGGGATGAAACAATCCATTTTAGGTTTGTAACTAAGGACTCAGTTCCTATGTGACATGTTTTTTCCCATGACATCAACAGGACATTATCTGAATTTCCCTTGTATCCTGGAGAACCATTGTCATCCCCAGTGATGTTACCAGTGTTATAGCAACAACAGCTCCTAGAATTTTCAAACAGTTCTTTCTGGATACATACATATACATGTGGAAAAGCTTGCATATACTTAGAAGAAAAAATTGGGCGTGTAGAGGGTTGAGCATGAGGCATAAGTAAGCTTGCATTCTATTTCAGTAAAATCAACATGTAAGAAGTGGTTCTGGTGTCTGCCTAGTGATGTTTAAGCAGAAATATGGATCTTCCTGAAGGAAGTACCCTTGAGCTGGGCAATCCAATGAGCCTCAGTAATTTTAGCCTGTCAGGATAAAAAAATAATTCACTGCTTATCAAAATTTCTGAAAATTAAAGAGTGAAGAATATTACGTGTTGCATTCTCCAAAACAGAAGCTGACTAGTCCAAAGATACCGATCTTGAACTTTTACATTTCCTTTACTAGAATCAGGGAGATGTGAGGGATTTAACTTGTGTATAAAGACAAGTATTCAGGGGTTTTTCTAGTGCATTCCCCTAGGCTACCATCATGGGTATACTGTAAAAAAATGGAATGATAAAATGAAGCTGATTTGCAATCATTCTTGTGTTCCTTATATATTTTGGAAAAGAGCCCCGTTTCAAACAGAGAGTTTGTCAAGAACTTTTCCTAATTTATAGGCTTCAATTTTGTTTATTATTTTTGCCTTACAGGAACCTTGTAATTTCATGAGGTTCAATTTATCAATTGTTGATTTTACTAGCTAGACATTTATCATCTACTCAGAAAATGGACTCTTGCAGAATTATCAATGCAATTCATTGATATTTCTTACTTTCTCTTTAATGAGATCCAAATTTCCTATTTTTATATTAAGTTGATTTATTCTGTTGGATATTACTTTTGTGCAAGGTTATAAATATGATATATTTTCATTCTCCTATATATGAACATTCAGATAGAGGAGCACAATTTGATGAGAATGCTTCTTATGTCAGTTGAATGACTGAATATTTTATCAAAGTTTAAATGTCCATAGATGTGTTTATTTTGGGGATTTTTTTCAATTCCATTTATCAACCAGTATGTTTCTGTACAAATGCTATGCAGTTATTACTATTTTATAGTAGAACTGCTAGAGGTAAGTGATGGCAATTTCTCACAAAGTACTTTGATTATTTTGCATTCTTTTAGCGATCCTAAATTGTTGTCCATTAGATGTTGAGAATTGTAATTTTATGTTTCATAAAAAATGTGTTTATAAAATAATATATAAATTTTTTTTCTAGAAAAACACTCTAATACAAAACTAAGCATACAAATGCATCTAGAATATAAATGAAAAATGAAATGGAGTTATTGTCTGAATAAATTGAAGATTTTCATACAACATATATATGAAAAAATGGAGGATTACATAGTGTTTTTGATAAAAATGAAGAAATGATTCAAAAAACACTCAGATACAATTCTAGGCATACAAATGCATTTAGAATATAATTAAAAAGAAGGGTAGATATTTTGAATATACTGAAGGTTTTCATCTAACCTGTGTGTGAGAAATTTGAACATTACATAGGATAATTGATAATATTGAATTTAAAAAATAAACGCCGATAAAATAATAGGCATACAAAACTTTCCTATTTTATCCTTTCTTAAAATTATGCTATGCAATTCTATGCAACTTTCTTATATTATCCTATGCAATCCTCAATTTTGTGTTACAAATATTATATGAAAATCTTCAGTTTTATCAGAAAATGTTACCACTTCATTTATCAATTATATCATAAAAGAATTTGTATGCCTATTATTTATGTGAATTTTTTCAAAAATAAACTCCAATATAATCAACTATTCTTCATCATCCTCAAATTTCACACAAAGGATAGATGAGAATCTTCATTATTTTCAAAAATATCTATACATATTTTTCAGTTATATTTTAATACATTTGTATGCCTAGAATATTTCTGCGTGTTTTTCTGAATAAACCGACAATTTTATCAAAAACACTATGTAACCCTCAATTTTATCATGTATATGTTGTATGAAAATCTTCAGTTATTTCAGGAAATATCTACACTTCATTTTTCATTTATATGCTAAATGCATTTATATGCCTTGATTTGTATAAGAGTGTTTTTCCAAAAAAATCTGTATTTTATAAATTATCCTATGTAATCCTCAATTTTGTGATACATATGATATATGAAAATATTCAGTTTTATCAGAAAATGTTGCCACCTCAATTATCAATTATATTCTGAAAGTATTTGTATGCCTATTAATTTATCTGAGTTTTTTTTTTTTTTTTTGAAAATAAAACTTCAATATTATCAACTAAAAAAAGTGTTGAATTTTCATGGAAATTCTCTTAAATCTATAGATTACTTTGGAAAAACATCTATTTTGACAATGTTAATCCTAATTTTCATTTACATATGTGGGAATTTTTCTTTCTTCAGGAAGTTATATTTCTTTTTCTACAGATCTTACACTTGCTTGTTTTAATCTGTCCAAGATATATTGAAATTATTTTTGGCTATTGTTAAGTGTGTTGTTTCTCTGATTTATTTTTAATAATGTATTAAATTTGTATTATGAATGACAACAAATTTATTAATCAGTTATACAATCTACTTTTACATCTCCATTGTGTCTAAATTGCATTTGATAAATGTTTTATCAGATTTTCTCTTCTAAAATGATCGCATCAATCAACTATATGATGTTATCATTTGCAAGTAGAGATACTTTTATTTCTTCTTTTCTAATGTGTATTCCAGGGATGTCGTTTAGTTACATTCATGCTCAGGACAAAACTTCAAGCTGTTTATGAAAGTGATAGAATAGGCAATCTTGTGTGGCACCTCATTTAGGAGGAATTTTTTTTATATTCTCTGATATTTGCTCAATGTTGTCCACTGGCTTGCTCTATACTGTTTTAATTATCTTTATTTCAGAAACTTCTATCCCTCATATATAAAATACTTCGGGCAGTAAGTGGTATTAAATTTTGTCACAGTGTTTTCAGTATCAAGAATGATCATCTGATATCCTATACTTTGTTTGTATATTGTTTTCAAAGGAATTTTTTGTCATATAGTTTATTTTGTTTCTAGTCTTATCTTTCAAAACAACACTGTGAAGAAGAAAATGACAATGAGGAAAAAGGATTAGTAAAATTGGTACTTTTGAGCATGTTATTCTTGAAAATCTGAAGTGGAAAATTGAGATTACTTGAGAAATTCAATTGTTATGTAAAAAGTTTTGCTGGGGGAATCAAATAAAGAAAGAAATGAGAAATAATTTACTAAGGCTAAATAAAGCATGGGGAGAAGGTTTTTCTAATGACATTCTTGAATTCTCTACCTAACATTGAATAGTTTAAATATACATATATCAAAAATGCTGACCTAAATTATTTTTACTTTTGTATCTATTACAAGCAATTGCAACATACTTTTCCACATATACTACAAGTATCTTAAATTATTTGGGGTAATAAAATAATGAAAAATATAGCAAAATATTCTCCATGTGTATGTCCCAATTATTTCTGCTATTGCATATGGTAGGTTATTTTCAATAATCTCATTGCAGTCAGGATCACAATGTGAGGCAAGACATATGATAAGGCAAAACCTGTTCCAGAACAGTGATATTTTGAAGGAGAATATATTTTCAATGGATATTCACTAAATCTTAGATAGGGTACCTTATATTGCTAACTTTGCAAAGAATCTTTGGAACATATCTTCACTGATATTCCATTTGCAGAAAGAGGCACAGCTGAAAACTTGTCTGGGTGTGCCTCCAAATTTCTCCTGCTAATTTGTATGTTGCTGCTTCCTAGTCGTCTGTGATAGGTAAGGTTACCACAGCTGATTATTTGCTAAGCTGACGCTACTGATCTGGACTGATGGTATAAGTGTGAAGTGTTTGTCAGTGGCTCAGTAAAGCATCCTATAAAAATAAAAATAAATAATAAACTTTTATCCACAAATCCAACACTTCAGAGCATAAACAATGGAAAACATCAACCAAAAGAGGGAAACCACACCATCTACAAATCAATAAATTAATCTTCTATTAACTAATCCAAAAGAAGATTATAATTACACAAACATAAAAATTTTATCAAAAATAACAGGAAGCAACATCACTATTCCTTCATATCTCACAGCCGTAGTGCACTCTATTCTCCAATAAAAGATATAAACTAACTGACTGAATATGTAAACAGGACACAACATTTTGCTGCATTTAAAGATTACATCTCAGTGTCAAAGACAAACTCTACCACAGAGTTTAAAGTTGGTAAACAATTTTCCAAACAAATAGTCCCCAGAATCATGATGGATTATGCATTCCAAGTAACAGCCAAATAGACTGGAAACCAAAAGTCATTAAAAAGAAAAAGGCATAGAAGGCCACTTTGTAAACATCAAAGAAAAATTGTAGCATGAAGAATTTTTAATTCTGAACATCTGTGCTCCAAATGCAAAGGCACTATCATTCATGAAAGAAAGTTTAATGGAGGTCAAAGAATGCATTGCACCTCAGGCAGTAATTGTGCATGACTTCAACAACTGACTCTCCTTAATGGACAGATCACAGAAACATAAACTGTACAGAAGCACAGTGAAAATAACAGCAGTTTTTTTTTTTACCAAAGGGATTTAATAGATATCTATAGAACATTTCATCCGAAATCAAAAGAATATAACATCTTCTCAGCACACCATGATACCTTCTCAAAAATAGACAAAATAACTGGTCAAAAAACAGACCGCAACAGATATAAGTGGATTGAAATAATTCCATGCATTCTATCAGATCACTATGGAATAAGGGTGATCTTCAATAGCAACAAAAAACAGTTGAAAACAAACATACACCTGTAAACTAAACAATGCTCTACTTAATGAGACATTGTTTAAGAAGGAAATAAGGATAGAAATCAAAGACTTTTTTGGAATTTAATTAAGATAGAAGCTCAACATACCCAAAATTATGTGACACAAAGAAAGCAGTGCTAAGACCAAAATTCATAGCTCTGAGTGCCTCCAAGAAGAAGCTGGAGAGAGCACATACTACCAGCTTAACCATATACCAGAAAGATTTAAAACAGAAACTAATACACACAGGAAAAGTAGAAGGAAGGAAATCATTCAATTCAGGACTGAAGCCAACCAAATAGAAGGAGAAATATCTAGACAAGGAACCAACAAAACCATTAGCAGATTCTTTGATTAAATCAGCAAGATAGAAAACCCTTATGTATACAAACCCGAGGACACAAAGTACCTATCCAAATTAACACAACAAGAAATGAAAGGGAGAAAGAACAATAGAAAATGAGGAAATCTAAATAAATTAAACAAAAAAAATCAGATCCTACTACAAATGCATATATCAATAAAAGTGGAAAATCTGGATGAAATGAACAATTTCTTAGCCAGATACTAAATAGCAAATTTAAATCATGATCAAACAGATCTTCTGAACAGTCCCAAAGGCTCTAAAGGAAAAGATGCACTCATTGAAAGCTGCTGTACCAAATAAAAAGACAATACCAGAAGGTATCTTTGCAGAATTCTATCAGAACTTCAAAATATCCCTAACACCAATACTTAGCAAACTATACTACTAAATAGAAGGAGACAGAACCCTGCCCAATTTGCTATATGAAGCCAATATCACATTGATATCAAAACCAAATATTCAACAAATATTCAACCAAATATTCAACAAATTAAAAAGAACTTTAGGGAGCACACAGCTTGCTCTGGTGAAATGGAACTTAGGTTCCAGTCCTGAGGCCTCTGGCAGGAGCCTGCAGATATCCACTTCTGGATCCAGGACAGCCTGTGCTGCAAAACCACATCTCTAGGTCCTGCAAGAGGCCAGAGAGGCACCCGGGAGGCCAGTTGGGAGGAGTTAGTGTGCTCTGGTGAGTCCAGCAGGCCCCTACAGGAACCTTCACGTGTCTGTTTCAGGATCTGAACAACCTGGGCCACAGAACTCAGTCTCCAGGAAGTGCAAGAGGCCTGGTGCACCTGGAAGCAGACTGGGAGTGCACAGCTTGTTCCAGCATGGAACTTAGGTACCAGTCCTGAGGCCTCTGGCATTGGAGAGCCTTCAGATCTCCACTACGGGATCCAGAACAGCCTGAGCTGCCATGCAACATCTCTAGGTCCTGCAAGAGGCAAGAGTGGGCATCCGGGAGGCCGCGTGGGACAAGCCAGTGTTCTCTAGTGAGTCCAGCAGGCCCCTGCGGGAGCCTTCAGGTGTTTGCTTCGGGATCTAAACAGCCTGGGCCAAAGCACCCTGTCTTTAGGCAGTGCAGGATGTCAGCTGTGTACCAGAGGCCACCTGGAAAAAGGCAGTATGCACTGGGGATTCCAGCATTGACAAGACCAGTTAACCCCAGTGAGAACTAGATGGCAAAAGCCAAACGCAGGAGTGTCACTAACAGAAATCAAGGCAATATGGCAGCATCTGAACCCAATTCTCCTTTAACAGCAGGTCCTGGATACCCAATCACACCAGAAAAACAAGATTTGGATTTAAAACCACTGGTCATGATGCTGGTATAGGAACACATGAAGGACATACTTAAAGAAATTCAGGAGAAAATGGATCAAAAGTTAGAAGACATTAAAAGGGAAACACAAAAATCATTGAAAGAAATTCAGGAGAATACAAAAACCAATAACGAGGAAATGCAAAAATCACTAAAAGAAATAGAGGAGAACTTTGGTCAACAGGCTGAGGTCATGAAAGAGGAAACACAACAATCTCTTAAAGAGTTACAGGAAAGCACAAACAAGCAAGTGAAGGAGCTAAGCAAAACCATCCAGGGTCTAAAATCAGAAGTAGAAACAACTAAGAAAACTCAAAGGGAGAATCTTGAAGATAGAAAACCTTGGGAAGAAATCAGGGGACATAGATGCAAATATCAACAACAGAATACAAGAGATAGAAGAAAGAATCTCAGATGCTGAAGATAAATAGAAATCATGGACTCAACAGTTAAAGAAAATGCAAAATGTAAAAAGCTTATAGCCCAAAATATCCAGGAAATCCAGGACACAATGAGAAGACCAAACCTAAGAATTATAGGCATAGATGAGAGAAAAGATTTATAAATTAAAGGGCCAGCAAATAACTTCAATAAAATTATGGAAGAAAACTTCCCTAACCTAAAGAGAGAGATGCCCATGAATATTCAAGAAGCCTAGAGAACTCCAAACAGACTGGACCAGATCAGAAATACCTCTTGTCACATAATAATCAAAACACCAAATATACTAAACAAAAAAGAATATTAAAGGCAGTAAGGGAAAAAGGCCAAGTAACATATAAAGGAAGACCTATCAGAATCACAGCAGACTTTCACCGAGACTATAAAAGCACAGATCCTGGGCAGATCTCATGCAGACTCTAAGAGAACACAAATGCCAGCCAAAACTTCTATACCCAGCAAAACTCTCAATCACAATAGATGGAGAAGCTAAGATATTCCATGACAAAACCAAGTTTACCCAATATCTATCCACAAACCCAGCCCTACAAAGGATAATAGGAGGAAAACACCAATACAAGGAGGGAAACTACACCCTGGAAAAAGCAAGATAGTAACCTTTCATCAAACCCAAAAGAAGTTAACCAATCAAATTTAAAAAATAACATCAAAAATGACAGGAAGTAATAATCACTATTACTTCTTGTTTCTTAATATCAATGTACTCAATGCCCCAATAAAAAGATATAGACTAACCGAGTGGATACATAAACAGGACCCTTCATTTGCTGCATATAGCAAACACACCTAAGGGTCAAAGACAAACATTACCTTAGAGTAAAAGGCTGAAAGCCAATTTTACAAGTAAATGGTCTCAGGAAACAAGCTGGAGTAGCCATATTAATATCAGATAAAATTGGCTTTCAACCCAAAGTCATCAAAAGAGACTCTGAGGGACACTTCTTTCTGGTCAAACGAAAAATACAACAAGAAGATCTCTCAATCCTGAACATCTATGCTCCAAATGCAAGGGCACCCTCATTCATAAAAGAAACTTTATTAAAGGTCAAAGCACACTTTGCACCTAACACAATAATTGTGGGTGACTTCAACACTGCACTTTCCTCAATGGACCTATCAGGAAAACAGAAACTGAATAAGGACACAATAAAACTAATTGAAGCTTTGGACAAATTATATATATATATATTGGAACAAAAAGAAGCTATTTCACCCAGGAGGGGTAGAAGTTAGGAAATCATCAAACTCAGGGCTGAAGTCAATCAAGAAGAAACAAAGAGAACCATAAAAAGAATCAACAAAACCAGGAAATTTATATATATATAAAACATTCTCAGCACCTCATGGTACCTTCTCCAAAATCTACCATATAAGGTCTTAACCTGTCTTGAGGTCACAAGACAGACCTCAACAAATATAAGAAGATCGACCTAATCCCATGCCTCCTATCAGATCACTATGGAGTAAAAGTGGTCTCAATAGCAACAAAATCAAGAGAAAACCCACATACATGTGGAATCTGAACAATATTCTACACAATGATACCTTGGTCAAGGAAGAAATAAAGAAAGAAATTAAAGACTTTTTAGAACTTAATGAAAATGAAGACATAACATACCCAAATCTATGGGACACAATGAAAGCTAAGAGGAAAACTCATAGCCCTGAGTGCCTCCAAAAAGAAAATGGAGAGAGCATACACTAACAGCTTAATGACACACCTGAAAGCCCTGGAACAAAAAGAAGCTATTTCACCCAGGAGGGGTAGAAGTTAGGAAATCATCAAACTCAGGGCTGAAGTCAATCAAGAAGAAACAAAGAGAACCATAAAAAGAATCAACAAAACCAGGAGCTGGTTCTTTGAGAAAATCAACAAGATAGACCAACCCTTAGCCAGCCTAACCAAGGGCACAGAGACAGTATACAGATTAACAAACTTAGAAATGAAAAGGGAGATATAAGAAGAGAAACTGAGGAAATTCAAAAATCATTAGATCCTACTACAATAGCACATACTCAACACACCTGGAGATTCTGAAGAAAATGGACAGTTTAGTAGACAGATATCTGACACCAAAACTAAATCAGGATCAAATAGATCAACTAAACAGTCCCATAACACCTGAAGAAATAAAAAGGGTCATAGAAAGTCTCCCCCCCCCAAAAAAAAACAAAACAAAAAAACCAAAACCAAAACAAAACAAAACAACAACAACAACAACAAAAACATGGGACCAGATGGCTTCAGTGCAGAATTCTATCAGACCTTCATAGAAGACACAACACCAATACTCTTCAAACTATTCCACAAAATAGAAACAGAAGGAACTCTAGCTAACTCATTCTATGAAGCCACAATAACGCTGACACCAAAACCACACAAAGATTCAACAAAGAAAGAGAATTTCAGGCTAAATTCTCTTATGAATATCGATGCAAAAATACTTAATAAAATTCTTGGCAACCAAATCAAAGAACACTTCAAAACGTTCATCTACCATCATCAAGTAGGTTTCATCCCAGCGATGCAGGGATGGTTCAATATAAGGAAATTCATCAATGCTATCCACTACATAAACAAACTCAAAGAAAAAAACCATATGATCATCTCATTAGATGCTGAAAAAGCATTTGACAAAATTCAGCATCCTTTCATGGTAAAAATCATGGAAAGAAAAGGAATTCAAGCCCATACCTAAACATCGTTAAAGCGATATACAGCAAACCGGGAGCCAACATCAAACTAAACGGAGAGAAACTTGAAGCAATCCCACTATAATCAGGGACTAGACAAGGAGGTCCTCTCTCTCCATATCTTTTCAATATAGTACTTGAAGTTCTAGCTAGAACAATTAGAAAACATAAGGAGGTCAAGGGGATAAAAATTGGAAAGGAAGAAATCAAATTATCACTATTTGTTGATGACATGATAGTCTACTTAAGTGACCCAAAAACCTCCACCAGAGAACTCCTACAACTGATAAACAACTTCAGCAAAGTGGCTGGTTATAAATTAGGGAAATGACACCCTTTGTGAAAGCCACAAATAATATAAAGTATCTTGGTTTGAATCTAACCAAAACAGTGAATGATCTGTATGAGAGTTGCTTCAGGTTGTTGAATAAAGAAATCGACAAAAACCTCAGAATATGGAAAAAAATCCTATTCTCTTGGATTGGCAGGATTGATATACTAAAAATGGCCATATTGTCAAAAGCAGTCTACAGATTCAAAGCAATCCCAATTAAAATCATATCTAAATTCTTCTGAAGTTAAAAAAGCAATTCTTTAATTCTACTGGTATAACAAAAATTCCAGTACAGGTCAAACTATTTTCATCAGTAAGAGTACTTCCAGGCGAATCAGAATCCTGGAACTTAGGTGATACTAAAAAGTGATAGTGTTGAATACTGAATCGTAACAGTACAGTGATATGTAGGTAGATCAATGGAACAGAATTGATGACCAAGCAGTGAACCCACACACCTATGGGAACTTTATATTTGACAAAGAGCAAAATCCATGAATAAAAGTGAATAAAACGACCTTGAAATTTCACCTCCCATAATTCACAGTGGCTAACATAAAAAATCCAGTAGATAAGAGTCGCTGTCTAAGATGTATAAAAAGAGGAATCCTTCTCAACTACTTGTGGGTCGCAAATTTTCAAGCAATTGGAAAGAAATGGAAAATACTATCTTGAGTGTGGTATCCCAATCACAAAAGTACACACTCACTGACAAATGGATATTAGCTCAGGAGCTTAGAATTCCCAAGATACAATTCACATCTAAAATTAACCTCAAATTAAAAAATAAGTAAAGTATGTAAAGGATGTGTATTCATTGCAATATAACTGAGTATACATACGTCAAAAATGCTGAGCTAAATTATTTTTACTTTTGTATATACTACAAGCAATTGCAACATACTTTTCCACATATACTACAGGTATCTTAAATTATAATGAACACAATGTTATATATATTTCATCACTAATATTTTTCAGGATGTACTAGAAACAATCAAACTAACAGGATGAGAAAAGATCACTCCCAATGACTAATGGTCTCACAAAAAGACGAATCCTTCCATGTATTTTCATTTCTGAATCGATACAACTATAGAACAATCCTTGTCGAGAATGGGAATTCAAATGTTAAAATCTAGTCAAGTACCAGACACATACTCTTTAGAATTTTCTGTTAAATATCATTTGGCGGCATTACGAATATGCTGTTCCATGCTTATATGGTAGAGGTATACACACTGGATGGTCTGTTTCTGATTGACTTATCAGTAAATGTGAAGGTGTGAGAATCTCAACTTTTTTTCCAGAAATTTCATAAAATTCTGGTTTGAATTTACAAATAACATATTTGTACTATATAATATATTTCATTGGGAATAAAGAAATATATATTTTAATTTTTTCATATTTATTTTGTATTCCCTAGCATATTGAAATTCCTCATAAGTCTGCAAAACATATTCACTTATTTGGAATATTTCGTGTACAGCATTATTAAATTTTAGAAAATGAGAAAGGAGTGTACTCTTCAATTTTTCTTAATTATGTACAAACTTTGATAAAATATATTATTTACAGCTCTTTGAAAAATTAATTCAAATAATATCACTGGGTGTTTTGAATAAATGTAAGATGCACAAATGATCATGTGTCCAGTCATATGGTTTATTTTGTTTCTTGTCTTATCTTTCAATACAGCTCTGTGAAGAAGAAAATAACAATGAAGAAAAAGCATTATTAAAATTGGTACTATTGAGCATATTATTTTTGAAAATCTGAAGTGGAAAATTGAGATTAATTTAGAAATTCGGTTGTTATGTAAAAAGTTTTGCTGTGGGAAACAGATGAAGAAACAAATGACAAATATTTTACTTTGACTAAATAAAGCACAGGAAGAAAGGTTTTTGTTAATGACATTCTTGAATTGTCTACCTAACATTGAATAGTTTAAATCTATTTGGAGTAATAAAGAATGAAAAACATAGCAAAATCTTCTCCAGGTGTATGTCCCAATTATTTCTGCTATTTCATATGGTAGATTATTTTCAACAATCTCATTTCAGTCAGGATCACATGTGAGGCAATACATACGATAAGGCAAAACCTGTTCCAGATCATTGATATTTTGAAACAGAATATATTTTCAATGGATACTCACTAAATCTTAGATAGGTTTCCTTATATTGCTAGCTTTGCAAAGAATCTTTGGAACATACGTTCACTGATCGTCAGTTTACAGAAAGGCACACAGCTGAAAACTTGTCTTGGTGTGCCTCCAAATTTCTCCTGCTACTTTGTTTGTTGCTGCTTCCTAGACATCTATGATAGGTAAGGTTACCACAGCTTATTATTTACTAAGCTGACACTACTGACCTGGACTGATGCTATAAGTGTGAAGTGTGTGTAAGTGGCTCAGTGAAGCATCCTATAAAAATAAAAATAAAAATAAATAATAAACTTTTATCCAAAAATCCAACATTTCAAAGCATAATCATTGGAAAACATCAACCAAAAGAGGGATACCATACCCTAGAAAAAGCAATAAATTTATCTTCTATTAACAAACCCAAAAGAAGACTATAATTACACAAAAATTGTATCAAAAATAACAGGAAGCAACAATCACTATCCCTTGATAGCTCACAGCGTAATGCACTCTTCTCCAATAAAAGATATAGAATAACAGACTGAATATGTAAACAGGACACAACATTTTGCAGCATTTAAGGATTGCATCTCAGTGCCAAAGACAAGTTCTACGACGGAGTTAAAGGTTGGTAAACAATTTTCCAAACAAGTAGTCCCAAGAATCATGATGGATTATGTATTCCAATTAACAGTAAAATAGACTGGCAACAAAAAGTCATAAAAAAAGAGACATGGAAGAGCACTTTGTAAACATCAAAGAAAAATTACAGCATGAAGAACTTTCAATTCTGAACATCTGTGCTCCAAGTACAAAGGCACTATCATTCATGAAAGAAAGTATACTGGAGCTCAAACCATGCATTGCACCTCAGGCAGTAATTGTGCATGACGTCAACAACTGATTCTCCTTAATGGACAGGTCATGGAAACATAAACTGTACATATGCACAATGAAAATACCGGCAGTTTTTTTACCAAATGGATTTATTAGATATCTATAGAACATTTCATCCGAAATCAAAAGAATATAACATCTTCTCAGCACACCATGATACCTTCTCAAAAATAGAGAAAATAACGGGTCAAATGTCAGCCCTCAACAGATATAAGTTGATTGAAATAATTCCATGCATTCTATCAGATCACTATGGAATAAGGGTGATCTTCAATAGCAAAAAAGAACAATTGAAAACAAACATACACCTGTAAGCTAAACAATGCTCTACTTAATGATACATTGTTCAAGAAGGAAATAATGATAAAAATCAAAGACTTTTGTGAATTTAATTAAAATAAAGGCTCAACATAGCCAAAATTATGTGACACAAAGAAAGTAGTTCTAAGACCAAAATTCATAGCTCTGAGTGTCTCCAAGAGGAAGCTGGAAAGAGCACATACTACCAGCTTAACCATATACCAGAAAGATTTAAAACAGAGGCTAATACACACAAGAAGAGTAGAAGAAAGGAATCATTCAACTCAGGGATGAAGCCAACCAAATACAAAGAGAAATAACTAGACAAGAAACCAACAAAATCATGAGCCGATTCTTTGATGTAATCAGCATTATATATACCTTGTGTATACAAACCTGAGGACACAATGTAAGTATCGAAATTAACACAACAAGAAATGAAAAGGGAGAAAGAACAAAAGAAAATGAGGAAATCTTAAAAAAAATAAAAAATTATCCAATCCTATTACAAATGCATATAGCAATAATAGTGGAAAATCTTGAAGAAATGAACAATTTCCTAGCTAGATACTAAATAGAAAATTTAAATCATGATCAGACAGACCCTCTGAATAGTTCCAAAGACTCTAAAGGAATAGAAGTGCTCATTGAAAGCCCAAGTACCAAATAAGAAGACAATATCACGTGGTTTCTTTGCAGAATTGTATCAGAACTTCAACATAGACCTAATACCAATAATAAGCAAACTATTATACTAAATAGGAGACAGAACCCTGCCCAACTTGCTGTATGAAGCCAAAATTACATTGATACCAAAGTCAAATATTCAACAAATATTCAACCAAATATTCAACAAATAAAAAAGAACTTAAGACTAATATGCCTTAGGAATATCTATGCAAAAATGCTCAATAAAATATTTGCCACCTGAATCAAGAACATATCAAACAGATCATTCATCCCAATCATGTAGACTTCATCCTTAATCCTTCAAATTCAGAGCTGTTTCAATATATGGAAATATATCAATGTTATTTAATATATAAACAAACTCAAGGAAAAAATCACATGGTCTTTTCATTAGATGCTGCAGAAACCTTAGAAAAATTTCAGCATCCCTTCATATTAAAAGGTTTGCATATAACAGGAATTCACGGCCTATGAATAAACATAGTAAATATAATATAGAGCAAACCATTCGCCAACATCACTCTACATGGAGAGAAACTTGAAGCAATTCCTCTAAAATAAGTGACTAGATAATGCTGCCCTCTTGCTTTCTCTGTGTACATACTCAATATAGTACTAGAAGTTCAATTGGATGTCACAGGGATATGAATTTAAAAGAATGAAATAAAATTGTCATTATTAAGAGATGATATGATAGTTTACTTAAGGGAATCATAAAACTCCACCAGAAAATACCTACAGCTGATAAACAAATTAAGCAAAGTGGCTGGTTACCAAATTAACTGAAGCAAATTAGTATCCTTCCAATACTCAAAGGATAAATAGGCTGAGAAAGTAATTAGAGAAATGACACCCTTTGTGATGCCTCAAACAATATAAATTTTCTTGGCTTGACTCTAACCAAGCAAGTGAATGATCTGTATAGCAGGTACTTCAAATCTCTGAATAAAGAAATCAAAGATGACCTTAGAATTTGGAAAAACCTCCCATTTTTGGTTTGGAGAGTATAAGGTCTATTTTTCCAAAAGCCATCTACAGATTTAGTGCAATCCACATTAAAAAATACTGTCAAAATTATTCAAAAATTAGTAAATCATTTCTTAAATTCTTCTTGAATAACAATATTCCCAATATAGGTAAAACTAATTTCATAAGTAAAAGTAGTTCTAGGGTAATCAATACCCTCGACCTCAGGCCGTACTACAAAGCAATAGTGCTAAATACTGCATGGTAATAGTACAGTGACTGATAGGTAGATCAATAGAATAGAATTGATGAGCAAGCAGCGAACCCAAACAACTATGGTTGCTTGATCTTTGACAAAGAGTAAAATCCATGCAGTTGTAAAAAGATAGCCTTTCCAAAAAACTGTGCTGTTCAAGTGAAGGTCAGCATGGAGAAGAATGTGAATACATCCATTCTTATCTCCTTTTAATAATCTTAATATGTTTATAGTAGCCCTATTTACAATAGCCAGAAGCTAGAAAGAACCCAGGTATACGTCAACGGAAAAATGGATGCAAAAATATATAAACATAGTAAATGCAATATAGAGCAAACTAGTAGACAATATCAAGCTACATGGAGAGAAACTTGAAGCAATTCCTCTAAAATAAGTGAATAGACAATGCTGCCCTCACACTTTCTCTGTGTACTTACTTAATATAGTACTATAATTTATAGTGAGAGCAATAAGAAAACAAATGGAGGTCACAGGGATATGAATTCAAAAAAATGAAGTAAAATTTTCATTAGTAACAGAAAATATGATAGTTTACTTAAGGGAACCATAAAACTCAACCAGAAAATATGTACAGCTGATAAACAACTTCAGCAAAGTGGCTGGCTATCCAATTAGTTCAATCAAATCAGTATCCTTCCAATACTCAAAGGATAAACATGCTGAGAGAGTAATTAGGTAAATGACACACTTTGTAATAGCCACAAACAATATAAAGTCCCTTGGTTTGACTCTAAGCAAACAAGTGAATGATCTGTATGACATGTACTTCAAGTCTTTGAATATAGAAATCAAAGATGACCTTAGAATTTGGAAAAATCATCCAATATCTTGGTTTGGAGAGAATAAGGTCCAACTTGACAAAAGCAGTCTAAAGATTTAGTGCAATCCCCATCAAATCCTGTCTAAATTTTTCAAAAGATTTTAAGTAAAACATTTCTTAAACCCTTCTTGAGCAACAATAATCCCAATATAGGTAAAACTAATTTCATCAGTAAAAGTAGTTCTAGGGGAATCAGTACCCTGGACCTCAGGTCCTACTACAAATCAATAGTGTTAAATACTGCATGGTAATAGCCCAGTGACAGATACGAAGATCAATAGAATAGAATTGATGACCAGGCAATGAACCCAGACAACTATGGTCACTTGATCTTTGAAAAAGAGTAAATTCCATGCAGTGAGAAAAAGATAGCATTTCCAACAAACTGTGCTGTTCAAGTGAAGGTCAGCATGCAGAAGCATGTGAATACATCGATTCTTATATCTTTTTAATAAGTGCAAGTCCCAGTAGATCAGGGGACTCCACATAAAACGAGACACTTTGATACTAATAGAAAAATAAACTGGGAAAGTGCCTTGAGCTCATAGGCTCAGGGAAAAATTTCCTAAACAGAATACCAATAGTTTATTCACTTAGATCAAGAATTGACAAATGAGACCACATAAAATTACAAAGTTTCTATAAAGCAAAGGACTCTGTCAATGTGACAAAATGGCAATCTACTAATTGGGAAATGATCTTTATCAACCATATAACTGACAGAGGGAAATATCTAGTATATATGACTCAAGAGAATCAAATAAACCTATTATATACTGGGGAACAGAGCTGAACAAAGTATTCCACAGGAGCAATATAGAATGGCTGAGACATGGCTAAAAATTGTTGAACAATCTTAATCATCATGGAAATGCGAATCAAAAGGACTCTGAGATTTCACCCCCACAATTCAAAATGGCTAAGATTAAAAACGTATGAGATAAGAGGTTCTGGCTAAGATGTGGAGAAAGAGGAACATTACTTCACTGCTAGTAGGTCACAAACTGGTACAACCACTCTGAAAAATCAGTCTGGAGCTACATCAAAAGCCTGGGTATGATACTACTGGAGAACCCTGATGTACCACTCTTGAGCATATACCGAGAAGATTCCACAGCATGTAATAAGGACACATGCTCCGATATGTTCTTAGCAGCCCTGTTTGTAATAGCTAGAAGCTGTAAAGATCTCAGATGACTCAAAACTGACAAGTGGATAAAGAAAATATGACATATATAGACAATGGAATATTCCTCAGCAATTAAAAGAGGTCAATTCATTAAAATTTTCAGAAAATGGATAGAGCTGGAAAATATGATCCTGAGTGAGGGAACCCAATTATGCGAATAAATCATTTGGCATTATTTAAAACATATTGAAGAGATTATTAAAAACAATAGGTCACTATCTGCAAAAAGAGGCATGGTAAGATTTAGGTTTGTATATAGTGTGGATAATGGAATAATTTTTCATCTCTTCAAGGAAGCAAATTGTTGCAATTTCAAATCTTATTGCAGAACCCATCAATAAGCACAGAAGAGAGAAAAAATATTATTGAAGAATGGTTTGGGAGCAGAAGGATATATCAGCTTATCGGTAGGAGAGTATATGCTAAGGGACAGTGTTGTTATACAATCCACAGATTTATGTGTCAGAATGTTTGACATTCAGTTTCATTTGTTTATAAATAGAATTGAAAAAAAATTCCCAAAGTAGACACATCTAAGTAAACACATTTAAACTTTGGTAAAATATTCATTCATTCAACTGACACAAAATCATCCTCATCAAATTGTGCTCCTCTATCTGAATGTTCATATATAGGAGAATGAAAATAAAAAAAAAATATCACCCTAAACAAAAGTAACATCCAACAGAATAAATGAACTTAATATAAAAATAAGAACTTTTTATCTCATAAAAGAGAAAGTAAGAAATATCAATGAATTGCATTGATAATTCTGCAAGAGACCATTTTCTGAATAGATGATAAATGTCTAAACTAGTAAAATCAGCAATTGATAAATTGAACCTCATGAAAATGCAAGGTTCCTGTAAGGCAAAAATAATTAGACAAAATTGAAGCCTAAAAATTAGGAAAAGTTCTTGAAAAACTCTCAGTTTGAAACAGGGCTATCATCCAAAATATATAAAGAACACAAGAATGTTTGCAATTCAGCTTCATTTCATCTTTCCCTTTTTGCAAAGTTTACCCACAATGGTAGCCTAGGGGAATGCACTACAAAAACCCCTAAAGACTTGTCTTTATACACAAGTTTATACAATCTGAAAAATCAGTCTGGAGCTTCCTCTAAACCATGGGTGTGATACTACTGGAGAACCCTGATATACCACTCTTAAGCAGTGGTATATACTCAGAAGGTTCCACAGAATGTAATAAGGACACATGCTCTGCTATGTTCTTAGCAGCCCTGTTTGTAATAGCTAGAAGCTGTACAGATCTCAGACGACTCGAAACTGACAAATGGATACAGAAAATATGACATATATACACAATTGAATATTCCTCAGCCATTAAAAGAGGTGAATTCATTTAATTTTCCAGCAAATGGATAGAGCTGGAAAACATGGTCCTGAGTGAGGGAACCCAATCTCAAAAGAACAGACATGGCATGCACTCACTGATGAACTGATATTAATCCAGAAGCTTGGAATTCCCAAGACACAATTCACATATAAATTAACCTCAAATTGAAGGAAGGACAAAATATGGATACTCTGGGCCTTCTTAGAGTGGGAAAAAATACCTAGAGAAGGAGATTCAGGAACAAATTGTGCAGCACAAGCTGAAGGAAAAAAAAACATCCAGAGACTACCCAACTTAGTGATCCATCCCATACACAGTTAGAAAACACAAATAAAGTTAATAATGCCCACAAACACTTGCTGGCTGGAGATGGATAGAGCTGTCAGCTGGAATGCTTTGCTAGTGCATGACAAATATAGCACAGGATCATCTCAGCCAGCCAATGAACTGAGCACAGGGACCCATGATGGGTTTCAAGAGAAAGGACCCAAAAAGATGAAGGGGTTTGCATCACCATAGGAGGATCAATATGAGACCCCCAATACTCCCAGAACACACAATGTAAAAAAATATCAACCAATGAGTAGACATGGCTACAGAGAAAAAGGCAGCAGAGGATGGACTTGTTGGACATCAAAGGAAGGAGAGACAATTTGTCCTGGAAAGGTTTGATGGAGCAGTGAGGGGAATACCAGGACAGGGAAGCAGGAGGTGGTTGATTGCACAAGTGTGCAGGGGAGAGGGTTATACTACTTTCAGAGGTAGGTCAGAAAGAATAGGCGAAATCATTTGAAATCCAAATAAATAATATATCTAATAGAGGAAAAAAGAGAGAAAAATGAAAATGACCATAAACTTCTATTACAGGCTAAATTTAATCATCATATTGTCAAACACACTTTATTTATAGAAATTACAAATTAGAAAATATAAAAAACTTCTTGCTCTCATACACATATTCAGTACATTCCAATCTAGCTAATATGCCATTATCCATAACCAATCTTCTATTTTATTACATCTTCTATATATAATTTTTGTACCTTTTAGACGTTTTTTAAGTTTTCTGTTATTGAAGGTTTAATTAATTTATTATTATTGTTGTTTAAATATCTGCTTACATATCCATGATTGATAACATGTGTAAAGAAGTTACAGTGAAGTTTTAAATATTGTGAACACCAATGATCTAAATTCATTCATCCTGTGTATCTAAGTGCATGTTTATGGGTTGGGTAAGAAAGTATATTGAGAAAGGATACATAAGCCTATATAGGCCTTGGTTTATATTTTCTTAATTTTGTAAAGACCATATTGGCCTACAGTACATGGTGATCTCCTCAGTGATAAAATTGCACATATCACTTGGACATACTAATTTTTGTCCTTTCTGTAACAACACTCACTGATAAAAATCAATTCCTCACATGAGAATCTTATGCATACTTTACTTAGATTTTTCAATCAACTTATAAGCTAAAAGTTTTGTAAAATCTAAGTGCCACAATATTGGAAATAAGCTTCTGTCATAAAAAATTTCAGAGGCATGTAGTTCTGCAGTTCACTTCTCTTCTGGGGAGGTCAAAGGAGAGGGCCTTCATTATCTTCCTTATTCCCTATCTTTATGGTGCAGCAGTTGAGAGATGCTACAGATAAGTCACTCAGAGAAAATTAAAGAGAGCTCAAATTATTGGTTCAAGACCATGTTTCTCCTAGTGATAATCATGGTACCTTGCAGTCTTCTGCACCACGGTTTTCATGGTCTAGGTTAACGCAGGACATATTACAAGAGTGTAGAGTGGCATAGCATGGTATGATGAATAACTAGGCATGACATGGTATGAAGAAGACTCACTTTTCCCCTGACCCTGTGTGATGATCCTTAGTGAGAGGCTTAGAACTTGTTTGTCCAGACAATGTATTCATGTTTGGAATGGATGCACTGGCTTACTCATTGTGAACATCACATTAAACTTATTTTGGAGAAAGAAATCCCCAGCAATCGAAGTTTATAGATTTAAATCCATATAGTGGCTATTCCTGCTTGTCAACCTGAGTATATCTGGAATGAACTACAGTCTAGAATTGGAAGGCTCACCTATGATCTTTATTTGGAGGCCCAGAGATATAAATTTCTGAACTGGATCTTGGTATAGAAATCTTGAAGCATAGTGACTAAGACAAGGAGGTTTCTGAGTTCAAGATCATTTGAGATTAACAGCATGGATGCACACACCTTTAATCTGGGCCACACCCTCTGCTGGAGAACTATAGCTTTTAATCTGGGCCACTCCCTCTTTTGGAGACCTACACCCTTTAATCTGGGCTACATCCTCTGCTGGAGATATATAACACATTAGAAGAAGGAAGATTTGCTCTCTCTCACTCTCCTTTGCCTGCTTGCTTCGTGGGACTGAGAAACTGCTAGATCCTTGTACTTCCATCCATAGCTGCTGCTGATCATTGTTGGGGAGTTGCAATATAGACTGTAAGTCATCGACAAATTCCCTAACTATATAGAGACTGCCCATATGTTCTGGGACTCTAGAGAACCCAAACTAATACAGAAGTTGGTACAAGAAGTGGTTCTAGAGGAGCAGAAGTATAAGGATGAATGTTTCAAAATTTTGGAATTGGTTGGTTGATCCAATAGCACCTTCAACTACTGAAACTTCTCCAGATTCTCTCCCTCCTGGGAGCTCAGAGAATTTTGAAGACCCGTGGATGAAACTATATCTCAAGCTTAACGAAGCTAATGCTTATGATTATCTTGATGAATTAGGTGATTCAGTGCTATACAATACTTTCTCCAAGTTGGGGAAAAAAATCAGAAAATGATTTTGCTGGCTGGTTGCTCTTAGCATCTCGGGAAAAAAATAAAGAAGGAAAGGAAGGAGTTGTGTGACAAAATCGAAGAACTCTAGACTCAAGTAAACAATCTAAAAGTTGCTAAATGTGCCCTTGAAGAGAATCTACTCTCTAGCAGTCATAGAGCGCAAGTAGCAGAAAATCAAACTGAAGCCCTCTTTGTAAGGTTCTCTGAATTACAATGAAAATTTAAGAATCAATCTCAGAGGGTGACAGCAGTTAAAGTAAGGGCATTAATTGGCAACGAATGGGATCTTATAACTTGGGATGGGGATGTGTGGGAAGACACTGTTGAAATTGAGAATTTTGAATCTTCAGATTTTCAAGGATTTACTCCACCTGGAGCAGTAGTACCGTCAGCCACACCCCTTGAAATAATGCTTTCTCCACTTGAGGAAATTAATCCCTCAGAGCCTGATAAACCAGCAGTGACTTTTGTAGACAATACTGATGTTTCTCAAGGCCCACCATTAGTTTCTTCTAGACCTCTAATGAGATTCAAGGCAAAGCAGGCCCCTAGAGGGGAGGTAGAAATTGTAGTCCATGAGGAAATACACTATACTAAAAAGGAGCTTAATGAGTTTGCTAATTCATTCAAGCGGAAGTCTAGAGAATATGCTTGGAAATGGATTTTAAAGGGGTGGGATAATGGCGGAAGGAACATAAAACTAGAACAGGCTGAGTTTATTGGTATGGGCCCTCTGAGTGGAGATTCTTGGTTTAATATGGAAGCTCGCACAGCAACAAAAGGTGTAAAAAGTTTCTTTGATTGGTTGGCTGACGTATTTATCAAAGGATGGCCTACTGAAAAGGAGTTGGAGATGCCTGATATCCCTTGGCTTAGTGTTGATGAAGGGATTTTACGGCTAAGGGAAATTGCAATGCTAGAGTGGATACATTGTGGAAAACCAAATTCTCCAGAGTGGGAAGGTCCAGAAGATATGACCTTCACCAGTCCTATAAGACGCAAATGGTGAGAGGGGCACCAACACATTTAAAGAGTTTTGTTTTTGCCCTTTTCACTGAGCCAGACCTTAGGGTTGGAGATGCTGCTGCTCAATTAGATGAATTAAATGCAATGGGTTTAATTGGACCCCGAGTTAACAAGGGCCATTTGGCAGCATTGAATCGCCAGAAACAAGGTGATTATAGTTATTTTAATGGACAGCATAGGCAAAATAATGTTTATAATGACATACCCCGTGATGGGCACAGAGGTGGAATTTCTAATAGTATGACTCGTTTGGACCATTGGTGCTGGATAATCAATCATGGTGTTTCCAGGGATGAAATACATAGGAAACGTATTGAATATCTGTATGATCTGTATAAGCAGAAAAATCCTCAAACAAATGATAGTAAGGCTGCATTGGATCATGGAAAAAGACAGTCTCAGCCACTGAATCAATTTCCTGACTTGAGCCATTTTACACATCCAGAACCCCTTTAATGAAGGGGTGGCTGGGTTCCGCTGAGGAAGGATCTTGATAAGACACCTAAAAAGTTTGGCTCTTAGTCTTTCTCTGATTCTTCTCCAGAGGGACCTATGGCCTTTTACAAGAGTAACTGTACACTGGGGGAAAGGAAATTATCAGATTTTCTGGGGGCTATTAGATGCTGGTTCTTAATTGACACTTATTCCAGGAGATACCAAGAAACATTGTGGCCCTCCACGTAGAATAGGGGCTGATGGAGGACAGGTGATTAAAGGAGTTTTGACTGATGTGTGACTCACAGTAGGTCCAGTGGGTCCGCAAAAACATCCTGTGGTTATTTCCCGAGTCCCAGAATGTATAATTGGGATAGATATACTCAGAAATTGGCAGAATTCTCATATTGGTTATCTGACCTGTGGAGTGAGGGCTATTATGGTTCGAAAGGCAAAATGGAAGCCTTTAGGGTTCTCTGCTAAACAAATTAGTGAATCAAGAACAATATCATATTCATGGAGCTATTGCAGAAATTACTGCCACAATCAAGGACTTGAAAGATGCAGGGGTGATGGTTCCCACCACATCTCCCTTTAATTCCCCATCTGGCCAGTGCAGAAGACAGATTGATCATAGAGGATGACAGTTGACTATCAAAAATTAAATCAGGTAGTAACTCCAATTGCAGATGCTGCAGATGTAGTTTTGTTACTTAAGCAAATTAACACATCTCCTGGAAACTGGTATGCAGTTATTGACCTGGCAAATGCCTTCTTCTCAGTACCTGTACATAAGGCCCACCAGAAGCAATTTCCTTTCAGTTGGTAAGGCCATCAATATACCTTTACAATTTTGCCTCAAGGATATATTAACTCTCAGCCCTGTGTCATAACTTAATTAGAAGGGACCTTGATCGTTTGTCTCTTCCACAAAATATCACATTGGTGCACTATATTGATGATATTATGCTGATTGGACCAAGTGAGCAGGAAGTAGCAACCACTTTGGATTCACTGGTAACACATATGCATATCAGAGGATGGGAAATAAATCCAACCAAGATTCAAGGACCATCTACTTCAGTGAAATTCTTAGGAGTACAGTGGTGTGGGGGATGCAAAGATATTCCTTCTAAGGTGAAAGATAAGTTATTGCACCTGGCCCCTCCACGACCAAGAAAGAAGCAAAACGTTTAGATGGTCTATTTCGGTTCTGGAGACAGCACATTCCTCACTTAGATGTGTTACTCAGGCCTATTTACCAAGCGACTCCGAAAGCTGCTAGCTTTGTGTGTGGCCCAGAACAGGAGAAGGATCTTCAACAGGTCCAGACTGCTGCGCAGGCTGCACTACCGCTTGGACCATATGTTCCAGCAGACCCAACGTTACTTGAGGTGTCAGTGGCAGATAGAGATGCTGTTTGGGGCCTCTGGCAGGTCCCTCTAGGTGAATCACAGAAGAGACCTTTGGGATTTTGGAGCAAAGCTCTACCATCATCTGCAGATAACTATTCTCCCTTTGAAAAACAGCTCTTGGCCTGCTATTGGGCCTTAGTGGAAACTGAACGTTTGACAATAGGACACCAAGTTACTATGCGACCTGAACTGCCCATCATGAGCTGGGTATTATTAGACCCTCCAAGTCATAAAGTAGGGCATGAACAACAGCAATCTATTATCAAATGCAAGTGGTATATAAGTGATTGGGCCAGAGCAGGTCATGAAGGCACAAGCACGTTACATGAAGAAGTTGTTCAGATGCCTATGGTTTGTACTCCTGTTACAATGCCATCTGCTGCCAAGCATGAGCCTATAGCCTCATGGGGTGTTCCCTATGACCAGTTGACTGAAGAAGAGAAGACTAGGATGTGGTTTATTGATGGCTCTGCACGTTAAGCAGGCACCACCCAAAAGTGGACAGCTGCAGCATTTCAACCCCTTTCTTGAACAACCCTGAAAGATACAGGTGAAGGAAAATCTTCACAGTGGGCAGAACTTCGGGCAGTACATATGGTATTACAGTTTGTTTGGAAGAAGAAATGGCCAGATGTATGATTTTTCACTGGCTCAAGGGCCGTAGCCAATGGATTGGCTGGATTGTCAGGGACATGGAAGGATCACAATTGGGAAATTGGTGAGAAAGTCATTTGGGTAAGAAGTATGTGGATAGATCACTTCAAATGGGCAGATGATGTGAAGATTTTTGTGTTCCATGTAAATGCTAACAAAAAGGTGACTTCAGGTGAGGAGGAGTTCAATAATCAAGTGGATAAGATAACCCGCTCTGTGGACAGTCAGCCTCTTTCCCCAGCCATCCCAGTTATTGTCCAGTGGGCACATGAACAAAGTGGCCCTGGTGGCCGAGATGGAGTTTATGCTTGGGTTCAGAAACACGGACTTCCACTCACCAAGGCTGACCTGGCTATAGCTTCTGCTGAATGCCAGATCTGCTAACATCAGAAACCAAAACTGAGCCCCAGATATGGCACCATTCCTCGAGATGACCAGCCAGGAACATGGTGGCAGGTTGACTATATTGGACCACATCCCCCGTGGAAAGGACAGCGTTTTGTTCTTACTGGACTAGATACATATTCTGGTTACTGATTTGCCTTTCCTGCATGTAATGCTTCTGCCAAAACCACCATGCATGGACTCAAAGAATCCCTTATCTATTGTTAGGGTATTCCACACAGTACTGCTTCTGACCAAGAAAATCATTTCACAGCCAGAGGAGTGCGATAGTGGGGCCACGATTATGGAGATCACTGGTCCTACCATGTTCCCCATCATCCTGAAACAGCTGGTCTGATAGAAAGATGGAATGGACTTTTGAATATACAGTTATGGCGCCAATTAGGTAGCAACAGCATGGAGGGCTGGGGAAGAGTTTTTTAGAAGGCAGTATATGCTTTGAATCAGTGTTCAATATATGGTACAGTTTCTCCCATAGCCAGGATGCATTGGTCCAGGAATCAAGGTGTGGAGAACGGAATAGTTCCACTCACTATCACTCCTAGTGACCCTCTAGAAAAAAATTTGCTTCCTATCCCCACAACTTTAGGTTCTTCTGACATAGAAGTTTTGGTTCCAAACGGGAGAGTGCTCCTACCAGCAGCCACAACAAACATTTCATTGAACTGGAAGCTGAGACTTCCCCCTGGCCATTTTGGGCGTCTAATGTCCTTAAAGCAACAAGCTAAGTAAGGAATAGCAGTGTTAAGAGGGGTGATAGATCCAGATTACCATGGGGAAATTGGATTGCCTCTCCACAATGGAGGTAAGCAGGATTATATCTGGAGTGCAGGAGATCCCCCAGGGCGTCTCTTAGTACTACCATGTTCTGTGATTAAAGTCAATGAGAAACTACAACAGCCTAATCCAAGCAGGAAGACAAAGGACACAGACCCATCAGGAATGAAGGTATGGGTCACTCCTCCAGAAAAAGAGCCAAGACCTGCTGAGGTGCTTGCTGAAGATGAAGGAAATACAGAAAGAGTAGCAGGGAAGGTAGTTATAAATACCAGCTAAGACCATGTAACCAGTTGCAGAAACGAGGATTATAAGTAATATGAATGCTTCCATCTTATTTTGTTAAAGATACATTTGTGTATCTTCCGATCATTTTAACATCAATTGGTATTGCAATACTAAAAGAATATTCTCAAGGGACATTTCCCCATTGAAAATTTACAAATGTGTTTTTGATTGTTCAGGGAATAGTTATATCATGTTAGGCATATTCACAATCTTGTTACTGTTTCATGTGGACATGAGATATTATTTGTGTGAAGTTGACAATTGGTAGTTTGTAGTGGCTATTCCTGGTTGTCAACTTGACTATATCTGGAATGAACTACAGTCTAGAATTGGAAAGCTTACTTATGACCCTAATTTGGAGGCTCAGAGATATAAGTTTCTGACCTGGATCTTGGTATTGAGATCTAGAAGCATAGTGGCTAAGAGAAGAAGATCTCCGAGTTCAAGATCATTTGGGACTAAAGGCATGTATGCACAAACCTTTAATCAGGTCCACACCCTCTACTGGAGACCTATAGCCTTTAATCTGGGCCACACCGTCTGTTGGAGATCTATAGCCTTCAATCTGTGCTACACCCTCTTCTGGAGATATATAAGGACATTTGAAGAAGGATGATTTACTCTCTCCCACTCTTCCTTGCCTGCTTGCCTCGTGGGACTGAGAAACTGCTAGATCCTTGTCCTTCCATCCACAGCTGCTACTGACCATTGTTGGGGAGTTGGACTATAGACTGTAAGTCATCAACAAATTCCCTAACTTTATAGAGACTGGACATATGTTCTGTGATTCTTGAAAACCTAAACTAATACAATCCAGGTCTAAATAAATATATTAGCATGGAGAACTCTAGGTTCTATGCTTCCTTTCCTGTAAAGAAGGTGTTCTTAGTGGTTATCAAGATCTCCCGATCCAGCATTTGGATCTGGCCAAAAGCAATACAACTCCTGTCATTCTGACTTAAAAATTTGTATATTGAATTTTTCAACTATTAAATAAATTTACACTTTCTAGTTTGCCATCAGCCCCATAATTGGCATTATTTAAAACATATTTAAGAGATTATTAAAACCAATAGACTATTGACTGCAAAAAAAGGCATGGTAAGATTTAGGTTTGTGTATAGTATGGATCATGAAGAATATTTACTCTCTTCAAGGAAGCAAATTATTGCAATTTCAATTCTTATTGTGGAACCCATCAATAAACACAGAAGACAGAAAAAACTTTTATTGAAGGATGATTTGGGAGCAGACAGATATATCAGCTTATTGGTAGGAGAGTATATGCTACGGGGCAATGTGATTTTACAATCCACAGATTTATGTGTCAAAATGTTTGATATTGAGTTTCATTTACAAATGACTTAGGATGAGGTAGCAGAACACCTATGACAGGCCATTGAATAGAAACAGATGGGTCAATTTCTCATGGAATATTTCCTTACATAATGGTTCTAGTATATGTCTTTGACTTAGATGAAATTGTAAACAAACTGATAGTACCTTGTATTAAGAAGAAATGAATTATTCATGTATTTTCTGTGAATTTTTGCTGCTCTTTTTGCTCAAATTTTGCCAGATGTGATCCTGTTATTTTTATCTGACTGGAATTTAAATATCAAAAGAGTGAACAAGTCCATGGAAGATTGAAAAAGTACTCAAGCAAGACTCTTGATGACTTCAAAGCTTTTGAGTATGATAAGCTGTATGACAACACCTGCAGTCTGGTTCATACAGAGAAATCATACAGCTAGATTGGCTTTTTATAGAGTTTCAAGATCTTCTCTCTTAGTGTCCCAATTTTCATTTATATCTTATATTTGACTTTGTTTAGTGAGAACTGTTATTTGAAACCATCAATTGAATTTGAAAATTCACATAATAAACTCAGACATTTTAGACTCTAAAACACCGTATTGATTACTGGATTAATCAAGGTGAGTGAATGGATGAGGGATATTTTATCCTATTTAGATGGTTGGCAACTATAGAATTACCAAAATTTAATAATAATGTTAATAATCTGTGTTGGCAGAACCTGTATTTTTCTTATGTGGATCAGATGTGTTTATCCTTGCTGGATATCTCTACAATTCAGAGGATAGTGAAACTTGAACACTTCCCCAACAAGGTCTTGTGGCTACATCAGAGGTAGAAAGAAAATATCACTAGATATCTGCTAACAAATTGATGGGTTGGCTTATCTTTCCATCCATTCATAGCTTTTGCTAGTTAACATATTTGCATCCAGAACTCACACACACACACACAGACACACACCCCAGAATATCTAGACACTAAGCCCCCAAAGAATGAGTACACGGGGAGGATCCCATGGTTCCACATATTTAGCCCAGGATGGCATTGTCTGTTATCAATGTGTGATGGTACCCTTGGTTCTAAGAAGGCTGGAAGCCCCAAGTAGTAAAAGTGAGGTAGGGAGGAAGTTGTAGGTGACTAGGTAGATGAAAACGCACATAGATATAAGAGAGGGGACATGGGATAGAGATAACTTTTTTTAATTTATTGATATATTTATTTACATTTCAAATGATTTCCCTTTTTCAACCCCCACTCCCCGAAAGTCCCATTAGTCCCCTTCCCTCCCCCTGTTTTCCCACCCAACCCTTCTCACTTCCCTGTTCTGATTTTGCTCTATACTGCTTCACTGAGACTTTTCAGAACAAGGAGCCACTCCTTCGTTCTTCTTGTACCTCATGTGATGTGTGGATTATGTTTTGGGTATTCCAGTTTTCTAGGTTAATATCCACTTATTACTGAGTGCATACCATGATTCACCTTTTGAGTCTGGGTTACCTCACTTAGTGTGATGTTCTCTAGCTCCATCCATTTGCCTAAGAATTTCATGAATTCATTGTTTCTAATGGCTGAATAGTACTCCATTGTGTAGATATACCACATTTTTTGCATCCACTCTTCTGTTGAGGGATACCTGGGTTCTTTCCAGCATCTGGCAATTAAAAATAGGGCTGATATGAACATAGTAGAGCATATATCCTTATTGCATGGTGGGGAATCCTCTGGGTTTATGCCCAGGAGTGGTATAGCAGGATCTTCTGGAAGTGAGGTGCCCAGTTTTCTGAGGAACCGCCAGACTGATTTCCAGAGTGGTTGTACCAATTTGCAACCTCACCAGCAGTGGAGGAGTGTTCCTCTTTCTCCACATCCTCTCCAACACCTGCTGTCTCCTGAATTTTTAATGTTAGCCATTCTGACTGGTGTAAGGTGAAATCTCAGGGTTGTTTTGATTTGCATTTCCCTAATGACTAATGAAGATGAGCATTTTTTAAGGTGTTTCTCTGCCATCCGAAGTTCTTCAGGTGGGAATTCTTTGTTTAACTCTGTACCCCATTTTTAATAGGGTTGTTTGGTTTTCTGGAGTCTAACTTCTTGAGTTCTTTATATATATTGGATATTAGCCCTCTATCTAATGTAGGTTTGGTGAAGATCTTTTCCCAATTTGTTGGTTGCCGATTTGTCCTTTTGATGGTGTCCTTTGCCGTACAGAAACTTTGTAATTTTATGAGGTCCCACCTGTCAATTCTTGATCTTAGAACATATGCTATTGGTGTTTTGTTCAGAAACTTTCTCCCTATACCGATGTCCTCAAGGGTCTGCCCCATTTTCTTTTCTATTAGCTTCAGAGTGTCTGGCCTTATGTGAAGGCCCTTGATCCATTTGGATTTGAGCTTAGTACAAGGAGACAAGCATCGTTCAATTCGCATTCTTCTGCATGCTGACCTCCAGTTGAACCAGCACCATTTGTTGAAAAGGCTGTCTTTTTTCCATTGGATGTTTTCAGCCCCTTGGTCGAGGATCAAGTGGCCATAGGTGTGTGGGTTCATTTCTGGATCTGCAATCCTGTTCCATTGATTTGCCTGCCGATCAATGTACCAATACCAAGCAGTTTTTAACACTATTGTTCTGTAGTATTGCTTGATGTCAGGGATACTGATTCCCGCAGAATTTCTTTTGTTGCTGAGAATAGTTTTAGCTATCCTGGGTTTTTAGTTATTCCAGATGAATTTGAGAATTGCTCTTTCTTTTTTTTTTTTTTTTTTTTTTTTTTTTTTTTTTTTAACATTTTTTTTTATTATTCGATATAATTTATTTACATTTCAAATGATTTCCCCTCTTCTAGCCCCCCCACTCCCCGAAAGTCCCGCAAGCCCCCTTCTCTTCCCCTGTCCTCCCACCCACCCCTTCCCACTTCCCCGTTCTGGTTTTGCCGAATACTGTTTCACTGAGTCTTTCCAGAACCAGGGGTCACTCCTCCTTTCTTCTTGTACCTCATTTGATGTGTGGATTATGTTTTGGGTATTCCAGCTTTCTAGGTTAATATCCACTTATTAGTGAGTGCATACCATGATTCACCTTTTGAGTCTGGGTTACCTCACTTAGTATGATATTCTCTAGCTCCATCCATTTGCCTAAGAATTTCATGAATTCATTGTTTCTAATGGCTGAATAGTACTCCATTGTGTAGATATACCACATTTTTTGCATCCACTCTTCTGTTGAGGGATACCTGGGTTCTTTCCAGCATCTGGCAATTACAAATAGGGCTGCTATGAACATAGTAGAACATGTATCCTTATTACATGGTGGGGAGTCTTCTGGGTATATGCCCAGGAGTGGTATAGCAGGATCTTCTGGAAGTAAGGTGCCCAGTTTTCGGAGGAACCGCCAGACTGATTTCCAGAGTGGTTGTACCAATTTGCAATCCCACCAGCAGTGGAGGAGTGTTCCTCTTTCTCCACATCCTCTTCAACACCTGCTGTCTCCTGAATTTTTAATGTTAGCCATTCTGACTGGTGTAAGGTGAAATCTCAGGGTTGTTTTGATTTGCATTTCCCTAATGACTAATGAAGATGAGCATTTTTTAAGGTGTTTCTCTGCCATCCGAAGTTCTTCAGGTGGGAATTCTTTGTTTAACTCTGTACCCCATTTTTAATAGGGTTGTTTGGTTTTCTGGAGTCTAACTTCTTGAGTTCTTTATATATATTGGATATTAGCCCTCTATCTAATGTAGGTTTGGTGAAGATCTTTTCCCAATTTGTTGGTTGCCGATTTGTCCTTTTGATGGTGTCCTTTGCCGTACAGAAACTTTGTAATTTTATGAGGTCCCACCTGTCAATTCTTGATCTTAGAACATATGCTATTGGTGTTTTGTTCAGAAACTTTCTCCCTATACCGATGTCCTCAAGGGTCTGCCCCATTTTCTTTTCTATTAGCTTCAGAGTGTCTGGCCTTATGTGAAGGCCCTTGATCCATTTGGATTTGAGCTTAGTACAAGGAGACAAGCATCGTTCAATTCGCATTCTTCTGCATGCTGACCTCCAGTTGAACCAGCACCATTTGTTGAAAAGGCTGTCTTTTTTCCATTGGATGTTTTCAGCCCCTTGGTCGAGGATCAAGTGGCCATAGGTGTGTGGGTTCATTTCTGGATCTGCAATCCTGTTCCATTGATTTGCCTGCCGATCAATGTACCAATACCAAGCAGTTTTTAACACTATTGTTCTGTAGTATTGCTTGATGTCAGGGATACTGATTCCCGCAGAATTTCTTTTGTTGCTGAGAATAGTTTTAGCTATCCTGGGTTTTTAGTTATTCCAGATGAATTTGAGAATTGCTCTTTCTAACCTGTAAAGAATTGAGTTGGAATTTTGATGGGTATTGCATTGAATCTGTATATTTATTTTGGCAACATGGCCATTTTAACTATATTGATCTTGCCGATCCATGAGCATGGGAGGTTTTCCCATTTTTTGGAGGTCTTCTTCCATTTCCTTCTTCAGAGTCTTGAAGTTCTTGTCATACAGATCTTTCACATTTTTGGTAAGAGTCACTCCAAGGTACTTTATACTGTTTGTGGCTATTGTGAAGGGGGTCATTTCCCTAATTTCTTTCTCAGCCTGCTTATCCTTTGAGTATAGGAAGGCCACTGATTTGCTTGAGTTGATTTTATAACCTGCTACTTTGCTGAAGTTGTTTATCAGCTGTAGGAGTTCTCTAGTGGAGTTTTTGGGTCACTTAGGTAGACTATCATGTCATCTGCAAATAATGATAGTTTGACTTCTTCCTTTCCAATTTGTATCCCTTTGACCTCCTTATGATGTCTAATTGCCCGAGCTAGTACCTCAAGTACAATATTGAAAAGATAAGAAGAAAGGGGGCAGCCATGTCTAGTCCCTGATTTTAGTGGGATTGCTTCAAGTTTCTCTCCATTTAGTTTGATGCTGGCTACCGGTTTGCTGTATATAGCTTTAAAGATGCTTAGGTTTGGGCCTTGAATTCCTGTTCTTTCCAAGACTTTAAGCATGAAAGGATGCTGAATTTTGTCAAATGCTTTTTCAGCATCCAGTGAAATGACCATGTGGTTTTTTTCTTTGAGTTTGTTTATGTAGTGGATTGTATTGATGATTTCCGTATATTGAACCAACCCTGCATTCCCGGGATAAAGCCTACTTGATCATGGTGGATGATCGTTTAGATGTGTTCTTGGATTCGGTTGGAAAGAAGTTTATTGAGTATTTTTGCATCGATGTTCATAAGGGAGTTTGGTCTGAAGTTTTCTTTCTTTGTTGGATCTTTGTGTGGTTTTGCTATCAGAGTAATAGTGGCTTCATAGAAGGAATTGGGTAGGGTTCCTTCTGTTTCTATTTTTTTTTTTTGTCTTTTTTTTTTATTTGATATAATTTATTTACATTTCAAATGATTTCCCCTTTTCTAGCCCCCCCCCACTCCCCGAAAGTCCCGTAAGCCCCCTTCTCTTCCCCTGTCCTCCCTCCCACCCCTTCCCAGTTCCCCGTTCTGGTTTTGCCAAATACTGTTTCACTGAGTCTTTCCAGAACCAGGGACCACTCCTGCTTTCTTCTTGTATCTCATTTGATGTGTGGATTATGTTTTGGGTATTCCAGTTTTCTAGGTTAATAACCACTTATTAGTGAGTGCATACCATGATTCACCTTTTGAGTCTGGGTTACCTCACTTAGTATGATGTTCTCTAGCTCCATCCAATTGCCTAAGAATTTCATGAATTCATTGTTTCTAATGGCTGAATAGTACTCCATTGTGTAGATATACCACATTTTTTGTATCCACTCTTCTGTTGAGGGATACCTGGGTTCTTTCCAGCATCTGGCAATTATAAATAGGGCTGCTATGAACATAGTAGAGCATGTATCCTTATTACATGGTGGGGAATCCTCTGGGTATATGCCCAGGAGTGGTATAGCAGGATCTTCTGGAAGTGAGGTGCCCAGTTTTCGGAGGAACCGCCAGACTGCTTTCCAGAGTGGTTGTACCAATTTGCAACCCCACCAGCAGTGGAGGAGTGTTCCTCTTTCTCCGCACCCTCTCCAACACCTGCTGTCTCCTGAATTTTTAATCTTAGCCATTCTGACTGGTGTAAGATGAAATCTTAGGGTTGTTTTGATTTGCATTTCCCTAATGACTAATGAAGTGGAGCATTTTTTAAGATGCTTCTCCGCCATCCGAAGTTCTTCAGGTGAGAATTCTTTGTTTAACTCTGTACCCCATTTTTTAATAGGGTTGTTCGGTTTTCTGGAGTCTAACTTCTTGAGTTCTTTATATATATTGGATATTAGCCCTCTATCTGATGTAGGATTGGTGAAGATCTTTTCCCAATTTGTTGGTTGCCGATCTGTCCTCTTGATGGTGTCCTTTGCCTTACAGAAACTCTGTAACCTTATGAGGTCCCATTTGTCAATTCTTGCTCTTAGAGCATACGCTATTGGTGTTCTGTTCAGAAACTTTCTCCCTGTACCGATGTCCTCAAGGGTCTTCCCCAGTTTCTTTTCTATTAGCTTCAGAGTGTCTGGCTTTATGTGGAGGTCCTTGATCCATTTGGATTTGAGCTTAGTACAAGGAGACAAGGATGGATCAATTCGCATTCTTCTGCATGCTGACCTCCAGTTGAACCAGCACCATTTGTTGAAAAGGCTATCTTTTTTCCATTGGATGTTTTCAGCCTCTTTGTCGAGGATCAAGTGGCCATAGGTGTGTGGGTTCATTTCTGGATCTTCAATCCTGTTCCATTGATCCTCCTGTCTGTCACTGTACCAATACCATGCAGTTTTTAACACTATTGCTCTGTAGTATTGCTTGAGGTCAGGGATACTGATTCCCCCAGATTTTCTTTTGTTGCTGAGAATAGTTTTAGCTATCCTGGGTTTTTTGTTGTTCCAGATGAATTTGATAATTGCTCTTTCTAACTCTGTGAAGAATTGAGTTGGGATTTTGATGGGTATTGCATTGAATCTGTATAGTGCTTTAGGCAAAATGGCCATTTTAACTATATTGATTCTACCGATCCATGAGCATGGGAGGTTTTCCCATTTTTTGAGGTCTTCTTCCATTTCCTTCTTCAGAGTCTTGAAGTTCTTGCCATACAGATCTTTCGCATGTTTGGTAAGAGTCACCCCAAGATACTTTATACTGTTTGTGGCTATTGTGAAGGGGGTCATTTCCCTAATTTCTTTCTCAGCCTGCTTATCCTTTGAGTATAGGAAGGCCACTGATTTGCTTGAGTTGATTTTGTAACCTGCCACTTTGCTGAAGTTGTTTATCAGCTGTAGGAGCTCTCTAGTGGAGTTCTTTGGGTCACTTAGGTAGACGATCATGTCGTCTGCAAATAATGATAGTTTGACTTCCTCCTTTCCAATTTGTATCCCTTTGACCTCCTTATGTTGTCGAATTGCCCGAGCTAGTACCTCAAGTACAATATTGAAAAGATAAGGAGAAAGGGGGCAGCCTTGTCTGGTCCCTGATTTCAGTGGGATTGCTTCAAGTTTCTCTCCGTTTAGTTTGATGCTGGCTACCGGTTTGCTGTATATTGCTTTTACTATGTTTAGGTATGGGCCTTGAATTCCTGTTCTCTCCAAGACTTTAAGCATGAAAGGATGCTGAATTTTGTCAAATGCTTTTTCAGCATCCAATGAAATGACCATGTGGTTTTGTTCTTTGAGTTTGTTTATGTAGTGGATTGTATTGATGGATTTCCGTATATTGAACCAACCCTGCATTCCCGGGATAAAGCCTACTTGATCATGGTGGATGATCGTTTTGATGTGTTCTTGGATTCGGTTGGCAAGAATTTTGTTGAGTATTTTTGCATCGATGTTCATAAGGGAAATTGGTCTGAAGTTCTCTTTCTTTGTTGGATCTTTGTGTGGCTTTGGTATCAGCGTAATTGTGGCTTCGTAGAAGGAATTGGGTAGTGTTCCTTCTGTTTCTATTTTGTGGAATAGTTTGAAGAGTATTGGTGTTAACTCTTCTTTGAAGGTCTGGTAGAATTCTGCACTGAAACCATCTGGTCCTGTGCTTTTTTTGGTTGGAAGACTTTCTATGACTCCTTCTATTTCTTTAGGCTTTATGGGACTGTTTAGATGGTCTAGTTGGTCCTGATTTAATTTTGGTATTTGGTATCTGTCAAGGGAATTGTCCATTTCCTCCAGATTCTCCAGTTGTGTTGAGTACAGGCTCTTGTAGTAGGATCTGATGATTTTTTGGATTTCCTCAGTTTCCGTTGTTATGTCTCCCTTTTCATTTCTACGTTTGTTAATTTGGATACTTTCTCTGTGCCCTTTGGTCAGTCTGGCTAAGGGTTTATCTATCTTGTTGATTTTCTCAAAGAACCAGCTCCTAGTTTTGTTGATTTTTTGTATGGTTCTCTTTGTTTCTACTTGATTGATTTCGGCCCTGAGTTTGATGATTTCCTGCCTTCTACTCCTCCTGGGTGAAATAGCTTCTTTTTGTTCTAGGGCTTTCAGGTGTGTCATTAAGTTGGTAATGTATGCTCTCTCCATTTTCTTTTTGGAGGCACTCAGGGCTATGAGTTTTCCTCTTAGCACTGCTTTCATTGTGTCCCATAGATTTGGGTATGTTGTGTTTTCATTTTCATTGTGTTCTAAAAAGTCTTTAATTTCTTTCTTTATTTCTTCCTTGACCAAGGTGTCATTGAGTAGAGTATTGTTCAATCTCCATGTGTTTGTGGGTTTTCTGTTGTTTCTGTTGCTATTGAAGACCACTTTTATTCCATAGTGATCAGATAGGAGGCATGGGATTAGTTCTATCTTTTTATATTTGTTGAGGTCTGTCTTGTGACCAATTATATGGTCGATTTTGGAGAAGGTACCATGAGGTGCTGAAAAAAAGGTATATTCTTTTGTTTTAGGATAGAATGTTCTATATATATCAGTTAAATCTAATTGGTCCAAAGCTTCAATTAGTTTCATTGTGTCCTTGTTTAGTTTCTGTTTTCCTGATCGGTCCATTGAGGAAAGTGCAGTGTTGAAGTCACCCACAATTATTGTGTTAGGTGCAATGTGTGCTTTGAGTTTTAATAAAGTTTCTTTTATGAAAGAGGGTGCCCTTGCATTTGGAGCATAGATGTTCAGGATTGAGAGTTCTTCTTGTTGTATTTTTCCTTTGACCAGCAAGAAGTGTCCCTCAGAGTCTCTTTTGATGACTTTGGGTTGAAAGTCAATTTTATCTGATATTAAAATGGCTACTCCAGCTTGTTTCCTGAGACCATTTGCTTGTAAAATTGTCTTCCAGCCTTTTACTCTAAGGTAGTGTTTGTCTTTGACCCTGAGGTGTGTTTCCTGTAAGCAGCAAAATGTAGGGTCCTGTTTACATATCCAGTCAGTTAGTCTGTGTCTTTTTATTGGGGCATTGAGTCCATTGATGTTAAGAGATATTAAGGAATAGTGATTGTTACTTCCTATCATTTTTGACGTTATTTTTTAAATTTGATTGCTTAACTTATTTGGGTTTGATGAAAGGTTACTATCTTGCTTTTTTCAGGGTGGAGTTTCCCTCCTTGTATTGGTGTTGTCCTCCTATTATCCTTATTAGGGCTGGGTTTGTGGATAGATATTGGGTGAACTTGGTTTTGTCGTGAAATATCTTAGTTTCTCCATCTATGGTGATTGAGAGTTTTGCTGGATATAGTAGTTTTGGTTGGCATTTGTGTTCTCTTAGAGTCTGCATGAGATCTGCCCAGGACCTTCTAGCCTTCATAGTCTCAGGTGAAAAGTCTGCTGTGATTCTGATAGGTCTTCCTTTATATGTTACTTGGCCTTTTTCTCTTACTGCCTTTAGTATTCTTTCTTTGTTTAGAACATTTGGTGTTTTGATTATTATGTGACGGGAAGTATTTCTGTTCTGGTCCAGTCTGTTTGGAGTTCTGTAGGCTTCTTGTATATTCATGGGCATCTCTCTCTTTAGGTTAGGGAAGTTTTCTTCCATAATTTTATTGAAGATATTTGCTGGCCCTTTAAGTTGTAAATCTTCACTCTCATCTATGCCTATAATCCTTAGGTTTGGTCTTCTCATTGTGTCCTGGATTTCCTGGATATTTTGGGTTACAAGCTTTTTGCACTTTGCATTTTCTTTAACTGTTGAGTCCATGGTTTCTATGGAATCTTCAGCATCTGAGATTCTTTCTTCTATCTCTTGTATTCTGTTGTTGATATTTGCATCTCTGTCCCCTGATTTCTTCCCAAGGCTTTCTATCTCCAAAGTTGTCTCCCTTTGAGTTTTCTTAGTTGTTTCTACTTCTGATTTTAGATCCTGGATGGTTTTGCTTAGCTCCTTCCCTTGCATGTTTGTGTTTTCCTGTAATTCTTTAAGAGATTTTTGTGTTTCCTCTTTCATGAGCTCAGCCTGTTGACCAAAGTTCTCCTGTATTTCTTTAAGAGATTTTTGTGTTTCGTCTTTCATGACCTCAGCCTGTTGAGCAAAGTTCTCCTGTATTTCTTTAAGTGTTTTTTGCATTTCCTCCTTGTTGGCTTTTGTATTCTCCTGGATTTCTTTCAATGATTTTTGTGTTTCCCTTGCAAGGGCTTCTAACTTTTGATCCATTTTCTCCTCAATGTCCTTCATGTGTTCCTGTACCAGCATCATGACCAGTGATTTTAAATCCAAATCTTGTTTTACTGGTGTGATGGGGTATCCAGGACTTGCTGGTAGAGGAGAATTTGGTTCAGATGTTGCCATATTGCCTTGATTTCTGTTAGTGACGTTTCTGCGTTTGCCTTTTGCCATCTGGCTCTCACTGGTGTTACTTGGTCTTGTCAGTGCTGGACTCACCAGTGCAAGCTGCCCCTTCCCCGTTGGCCTCTGGTGCACAGCTTACACTCTGCACTGCTTATAGACAGGGTGCTGTTGTCCAGGCTGTTCAGATCCCGAAGAAGGCACCTGAAGGCTCCCGCTGGGGCCCGCAGGATTTATTGGAGCACACCGACTTCTCCCAGCTGGCCGCCCGGAAGCCCCCACTAGCCTCTTGAGGGACCTGGAGATGTGGCGGCCACCCAGGCTGATCTGAAGCGGAGAGAGTTGAGCTGGGGGCTTCTGCCTGAGGCCTTGCTCCAGATTGTGTCTGTGGACCAGGTGGAACCCGTGTGCACCCCCAGGGAGCTCCGAAGGTGAATGTTGCTGTGACCTCCCCTGTGCTCCGCTCACTCCGCTGGGCAGCCGATTTCCCCAACCGGGCTGGCGCACACTAGGTTAGCCTTGTCGCCTGGGCCCTGAGTCCAGGCAAACGCCTGGGAGGCCAAGGTCCGAGCAAAGTTCCCCTAGGGCTATGTCTGTTATTTGGGTCCGCCAGGTGACCCGGATGGCGGGCGTGCGCGTCCGCGCTCCGCGAAAGCACCGGGAGAGTCTGTTGTGCTAATAACCTCCTGGGCTGGTTGACACACAGATGGCCCACCAAGCCGCCCAGTTCTTGGGGTCAGTCCTGTGCCTTTTGGGGCCTAGACCCCCGTTTTGTTAGCCTCAGGCTACGCTTGTTAGCAATCTCTGCCCTCCCGAGCACTCTGGCTCCTGTAGGCAAAATGGCGGTGCGTGCACAGGCCGGGGCAAAAAAAAAACTCCTGGCTGGGTTGGCGCCCCGATGGCCACTCGAACAGCCCAGGGCCTGGGTGCAGGCCAACGCCCGTCTGGCTCAGACCCCTGCGGTGTTGGGCCTAGGATTATGTTTGTGTACCTCAGTCTGACCGATCTCTGGAGCCCGGGATCAAGATGGCGGTGAGTCTCTCCTGACTGGCGGGCAGCCGAGTTCTGAAGTGGCTTCCGTGCAGCGAAAGGCTCCGCAGAACCGCAGTTGCTTGCCGCCCGGCTGGTCAGCGAAGGTCAGTGGTTGTGGGCGCAGGGCCTAACTGGACCCTGTGTCGCCTTGGTTCCACTGCTGATGGCCCTTCAGCTGGAGCAGCCACTGCTACCGCCACCGCCGCCGCCGCCGCCGCCGCCGCCGCCACCGCCGCCGCCGCCCCTTCTGTTTCTATTTTGTGGAATATTTTGAAGAGTATTGGTGTTAGGTCTTCTTTGAAGGTCTGATAGAATTCTGCACTGAAACCATCTGGTCCTGTGCTTTTTTTCGTTGGAAGACTTTCTATGACCCCTTCTATTTCTTTAGGGGTTGTGAGACTGTTTAGATGATCTATTTGGTCCTGATTTAATTTTGGTATTTGGTATCTGTCCAGGAAATTGTCCATTTCCTCCAGATTCTCCAGTTGTGTTGAGTATAGGCTTCTGTAGTTGGATCTCATTGTATGAAAATTAAAAAAAAAAAAAAAAACCCTTTTGCCAAGAGCTATAGCTTTGAATGTAAGAGGGTTTCTATAACTGTGTATCAATAGAGTCCTGAAAAAAATAGCACATCAGAACAAAACAGTACAGGGCTAGCACTAGCAGGAAAGTAAAGACAGACTATGTGAGATAAGCATTCCCCTATCTGAACATTCCACTGTTTCTTGAAGAACACTTGCTATCTCCTGTGATGTCACCAGTGTTGCAACAATGTCAACTGTTCTTATGCATCACTGAGTCTCAACAAGGTCCAACTTTATCAATGTTTCCAAGGCAGAAGTCTCTACAAGAATAGATAAACAGGAACACAAGAAATATCAAGAAAGTGTAAGACAACATGCAGGAGTCTACTAGTTTTCCCGCTGGTCAAATGAAGAAAGATCCAACAACAATGCTATGAAACCAATGGATTTCTATTCCTCTTCTACCCTCTGATCTCCAGGTGCCTCCAGCTCTAGTATTGTCTCTTTGTCCCCAAATGCACAATACCCTTGTATTACCTGAATGTCTTCACATGCCTCCAGATCCACAAATGCCTCAATATCACCAAAGACCATAAATGGTTCCATTACTCAATGGCCTACAATTGTCTCCCGGATCGACAGTGGATCAAGGCTTTCAGGTTTTACCCTCTCCAATCATTCAAATTGTGAGTCCTGAAGTCTGTCTAAGAGAACATGTTACCTGAAAGACTTCTGTAAGACCTTGGAGAGAGCGGACCAGGTATAGCACAGAACATGAGAATAAGCTGGAGAAATTCTTCTTGGAAATTTCCAAGTATCCTTCCATTGAACAACGTAAGGAACTGGCAGAAAGTAATTCTGCGACAGAATACTAGATCCGGATATGGTTTAAGAACCGGAGGTGTAGATACTTTAGGAAACATCCCAATGAGCGTAGGTCAACACCTGGGAACCAAAGTTGAAGAGTTCAAACTCACTTCCTCAGCAATGAAGATCATGCCCCTGTGAATGCTGTGGCCACTCATTATCCTATGTCACCAAGCTTAGCTGATGTAAGCTCACTTCTCCAACATATTGCCTCCAATATCTTCATTTCCATTTGACATTCTTAAGGCAGTGGAATATTCTGAATGTGGTGATGGCTGCCAATAACCAGACAAGAGCAACCACAGCCCATTTCCATTTACCAAATCCATGGACTCAGTTCAGAGTAATGTTGAAGACACATCTGAATCACATTAAGACATAAGATATAGCAATAGCCAAAGCTTTCCAACTCTACCACTTTCAAAGATCGAAGTACAAATCAAGATCACTCAAAAGAACCAGATTTTTAAAGCCATAGAAACTAATATACTCTTATTACCGGAATAGTTCTGTGTTCAAGACCTATAAATATTTGACGTTACTCTAAAAACTGTGCAGTTATCAAATCTGTTTTGCCTGAATTTGCCCAGACATACTTATCATTAAGATATTTCTGGAAATCCTTCTGTCTGCCTTTTTTTTTTTATATTTTACTTTAGTTAATTTTATGTTTTTAAATACATGAGCAATTATGACACTGGAATGAGGGCACTGAAATTCATCAATTGAAAAATTGAACTATAATGCATAGCCTTGGATCTATACACCAATCCTGTATTGTGCCTTATAATCCTTGACAATATTCCTTCATTTTTCTTTCCTCTATCTCATTGTAAACATAGTTTCATTCTCTCTGTCTCTCTTTCAATGTCTCGCTGTCTGTCTCTCTCTGTCTTTCTCTCTATGCCTCTGTCTCACTCTCTCTCTCCCTCTCTATCTGTCTCCTGACTCGTTCTCATTCTCTCTCTCTGTCTCTCTCGCTTTCTCTCTAATTCTCTCTCTGCTCTCAATTTCTTTTTTATACTTTTCTCCATTTTGCTTTGTGATATACATTTTCATGTATGTACATACTCCCATAATCTGACATTGAGTGTTCCATGTTAAGAATAATAACTTATTCTTTTACATACGTCTAAGGTTCGTAGAGTGTTGAATTGTCTGAGCCCCATTTTAATAAGCACCACATGTACTGTACGTGGTCATAATGAATGAATTTTGGAATGTCTTGGCAATTTTTAAAGATTTCCTGCATCGGAGCCTTGTTCCACCTGATGTCCCTCAATGGAATACTTTCTGGAAAAACTTTTAGAACTGCCATAAATTTCAAGGACATAGAATCTGTAATAATATAAGTCTTGTTGACAGGAACTTTTAGTATAGCTCCAATGGGTGGAGAAGACAGAAGAAAGTAGACCTGCTGGAATGCCTTTCTGGATATGAATGGAATATATAAGGGGGAGTTGAAAGTGGCTTTTAAGATGGCTACTCAGGAATTTTTAAAACATTAGCACCCATAAATTATGGTAGATACTTTGTTTACCCCATACAGTAAATCACCTGGTCTTTGTGAATTAACAGAGACACAGAAAGTACTACTAATAAAGACATTAGAAACTAGATATAGTACTGGGTCCCAAAACACATTTTGCCTCTTAGTACCTGTAAATAGCCTTATACTGCCCATGTGTTACTCACTTGGAATCTTCTGTATAGTGGTTGTTTGCTTTGTTAAATCGTATCAGATCGATAGATTGCACTAACTTCTTCTACTTGTGCCACCTTCTGTATACAATAATATAAAATCAGTATTTCACAGACTAAAGTTTCTTTAGTAGACCATGGAAACTAAAGCTTATCTATTCTCTGCAACATAGCTAAATATTAAAAGTCTTTAAAATATTTTATCAGCCATACCAAAGGACCAATTTCAGGATTGGCAAACCAGTAAGTTCACATAATACAGCCTGTCCAATAATTGTAGATGAATGGGGTTATAGGCATGTACTGTATTTCAGTGCTGGAGTATTTCCCTAGTGTTAGCAATTCCTCAGAAACAGATTGAGATCTAGGTGCATTCAGGGAATTGAAATAAGCTCAATTACATATGACTCATAGATTACAATAAAAGAAATATCACTATAAATAAATTTAAGTCACACTAAGTTCCAGCCACCTCATCAAATCCTCCATGCTTTCCAACTTTCCTTGTGTATTATAATTAGGAGAAAACATCAATATTCCACCATCAATCGTGGGTGGAATAATCAGTAAAGAATCAGTAGAGCATATATATATATATATATATATATATATATATATATATATATATATATATATATATATATATATATATATATATATATATATATATATAAATCCTGCTTCCTCTCGAGATTCTCTGGGAGATATCCTTTGTTCTTGTTAGGGTATCTGGATCTCTTTGAGTCATCAAGTTCTCTTCTCTCTCTGTCTATTGTCTGTCCTTGGTATACCATATGTCTGTCCATATATCTGTCATTTTATGTTTGTTCTTGCTGTGTAAATGATTAATTGTTATATGTTTCATGTTAAAAAAAAATGGTTAAAACTTATGTGCTGGCTGTCCACGGTTTGATTTAGTTATCTTGTTTAAAAGTCAGTTTCAATTAGCATAAGAGAAACTGGTAACTTACCCTACACTATGGCTGGGAGTCAAGTACAACTAGAGAAATCATGCTAAGTGCTAGCTATCTACACAAGCAGCTCTTAAAGAGATCAAAAGCTTTTCAACATCTTTATTAATTGAGCTGATAACTGTTTTTTTTTCTCCTAGAAAAACCTCTGTGATTGTGAATATTGGTTTCAGCAAGGTGCTTTTTCACTTGAAATTACAGTTAAAAATGTAAGAAACTTTTGTCTGGTTTAAATATGCATATGTTTAGAGCAACTTCACGTTTGCTGTTGAGTGGTTTTTAAGATATAAATATGTTCTGCATGTCTCAGTTATAGAGTATTGATTTATAAGTTATTGATATGATTACAAATTTATTGCATTGGTCACAGAAATTTAGCTTAAAATTGGTAATTCAGGGTTGGAGTTATTCTAAAAATCAGGTGTCATTAACCAACCCAGAAAAACAGGTTTTTGAAGATAATTCTAATTTGAGATAATATTTTATGTAACTCTTATCCTAGATACAGGACTTATAAAAGATAGAATTTAAAACAATGTCTCTTAATTGATGCATTAAAAGCTGCACTGTCATGCATTTATAAGAACTGGCAGTCAAACTTTATATGTAACAGTAATGCTCTTGATATTAATTTTAAAGAGAATAGATTGTTTAAACCAGATTTATTCTTCAAAATAATGTGCATGCTCTAATATTACAAAAAGACATTTAAAAATATTTAAATTGCCAATGTTCCATTAGTTGCAGTTTACAATTCTATCACAAGCTCAAGATTTTAACTCATCCAAATTTGTTATTTAAAAATATCAGACAAGTGCATCACTTATGTTCTAAACAAACTGTCACAGAAACTCAAAAATGATAGTTTATTTAAATTAAATGATTTTAAAAGCTTTGAGAAAATGTTAATTTGTTAGACCTCACCTCAAGCTTGCCAAAAGAGAACATAAACCTCTGTTTGGTAGTCTCAAGGGAAATGCAAATCCTATTCCCATAGACAATTAACAGATGTGGGATAATTTACTTTACAAAAGAGTCATTTGTTGGCTGTTTTACAAAAGTCCTTTGGTAAAGGGACCACTAATGTAAATTCATATTTCTTTACCTCCAAATGAACTTTGAGCACCCTATTATGGCTCTCTTGCTATGTTAATACAACATTATGAGATAGAGTTAGAAAAATATTTAATAAAAAGCGATATTTATTCCTTAGTCCAAAGAGCCATTACATTGGTTTTTGAAGAATAGTAATAGTTGGTCTTTTGCATAGAAAACTTTTTAGGCAAATTTGATAATCATTATATCAAACACAAATTTTTAAAAATTGCCTCTATATATTTTTGTTAATGTATGCATAGAGTCAATAAATAATGCATTTACTATATTTATAAACAGCTCCTCTATGATAGAGAAATATAAACATTTAGATTGCATGTTTATTATCTTAAATATTTCTCCTGTTTCACAAATAATTAAATTATGTGCTATAGCCACTGTTTATTAAAATGTTAAATAATCAAGGTTTTAATTTGTAGACTTATAATTAAAATAAATATCTCATGACTTCTTATTGTTTATACTTATATTTTTATAGATATTGCTAATTTTCAAATTTTATACGAATATGAATTATAGATTAATTTTAGAAAAATATACTCTCTCTTGCTTTTAAGACATTTAAAACTCATCCTATATTTTCCAGATTCATTAATGAAAACAATGCCACAACAGATTTACATATCAGTCAAATTATAGACTTTACATAAAGGTTTATTTCTTTATATCATTAAAATTATTATAGCTTAAGACAATAATTTAATATTTCTAGAAATGTACAAGTCAAAGTATAAAGACTTGTCCTCACTATACACAATTTTTTCATATACCACACAATAGTTTTAATCCTGGAGGATTCATACCTAATGAAGAGAAAAAGATGTAATTCATATTTGTGATTTAAAAAAATTAATTTAAAAATGTACGTATGCATTTTAAATGATTTCATCTTTTATGGGTCCTCACTCCCTGCAAGTACCATAAGCCCTCTTCCATCCCCCTGTTCTTCCATCCACCCCTTCCCACTTCTCTGTTCTGGAATTCCCCTATATTCTTGTACTGAGTCTTTCCAGAACCAGGGGCCACTCCTCCATTCTTTTTGGGCATCATTTAATTTGTGGATTATGTCCTGAGTATTCAGAGTTTCTAGGCTAATATCCACTTATCAGTGAGTGCATACCATGATTGATCTTTTGAGACTGGGTTACCTCACTTAGTATGATGTTCTCCAGCTCCATCCAGTTGTCTAAGAATTTCTTGAATTCATTGTTTCTAATGGCTGACTAGTACTCCATTGTGTAAATATACCACATTTTTGTATCCATTCCTACGTTGAAATACACCTAGGTTCTTTCCAGCTTCTGGCTACTACAAATAGGGCTGCTATGAACATAGTGGAGCATGTGTCCTTTTTTGCATGCTGAAGAATCCTCTGGATATATGCCCAATTTTGGTATAACATGTTCCTCAGGAAGTGTCATGCCCAGTTTTCTGAGGAACTGCCAGACTGATTTCCAAAGTGGTTGCACCATCTTGTAATCCCACCAGCAGTGGAGGAGTGTTCCTCTTTATCCACATCCTCGCCAACACCTTCTGTCTCCTGAGTTTTTGACCTTAGCTATTCTGACTGGTGTGAGGTGAAATCTCAGGGTTGTTTTGATTTGCATTTCCCTAATTATTAATGATGTTGAACATTTCTTAAGGTGTTTCTCAACTCTCTGAAGTTCTTCATGTGAAAATTCTTTGTTTAGCTCTGTACCCCCCCCTTTTTATATATATATAATTTGGAGACACTAGTACTGAAACTTTGTAATAGTTTATGTTCTCAAACTACAGGGAATGCATCATTGACACCTTAGTCTCAGGAATTTGTGACTTTTTTACTTTTTTTTTAATTTATTTATTGAGAATTTCTCTTTCTAGCTCTATGAAGAACTGGGTTGAGATTTTTATGGGGATAGCACTGAAACTGTAGAATGCCTTTCGCAAGATGACTATATTTTAATTATATTAATCCTGCCAATCCACGAGCATGGAAGAGTTTTCCATATTCTGAGATCTCCTTCGATTTCTTTCTTTAGAGATCTGAAATTTTTGTCATATAGGTCTTTCACTTGTTTGGTTACAGTCACCCCAAGATACTTTATGCTATTTTTAGCTATTGTGAAGGGGGTCAGTAAGACCACAGACAAGGCTCTCAGCAGCAGCATAGACTCAGTCCTCACTAAGTTCTCAGGATGGACCTCACGCTGGTCACATCATTATGGTGTCCTGGGGGCAGCACTGTCCATGGATATCATTCGGGCTCAGGCCACAGCATAGACCATGAATATCCTCATGCTGTTACATGAGGTGACATTTGGAGACAACAAAGTTCTCAGACATTAACCTGGACCTCAGCCATATCAGGGGTACTGACACACACATGGTTTTTATCTGCATCACAGAACACAGCGGCCCTTTGAGGAGGCCTAATCTAGAAAGTGGACCATTCTTCATTTTGGGCCTCCATCCTTGCCAAGATCTTGGGTGATCTTGCATTCAGGCAGCTTGTTGGGGTGGGGCATGAGTCTGCATCTGCTTAAGCTCCAGACTGGTGCAAACCATTCCTTCTGCTCCTTTGGGCAAGGACATGATCCATATTTACCCTAGTGCTCTCTCTCTCTCTCTCTCTCTCTCTCTCTCTCTCTCTCTCTCTCTCTCTCTCTCTCTCTCTCTCTCACACACACACACACACACACACACACACACACACGTGTTCACCAGTTCAGACTCTCTCAATACAGTCATAGTACCATCATTCCTTTGATCTTTTAACAGGATGCATGATCTTTTAACAGGATCTTTTGTTTATATTTACCACTACAATCATGACACAGTTTGAAACTGGCTATCCTTTCACTCAAGACTCAGTTTTCTGTGCTGCTGATTTGTTCAATTATGGTTAGGCAAACACACTAGATCCAGAATTGGGACATTTGGAAGCATTAGATATTGCCAATGGTTTCAACATCCTTTGCAAAAGTAAATAAATTAATGCTTGGCAGAAAGTGTCTGTCACAAACAATGTGGCTGGTTTTGTGTGTCATCTTGACACAAGCTGCAGTTATCACAGAGAAAGGTGCCTCCTTTGAGGAAGTGCCTCCATGAGATACAGCATTTTCTCAATTAGTGATCAAGTGGGGAGAGTTCATTGTGGGTGGTGCAATCCCTGGGCTGGTATTCTTGCATTATATAAGAGAGCATGCTGAGCAAGCCAGGGGAAGCTAACCAGTAAGAAACATTCCTCCATGGTCTCTGCATCAGCCCCTGCTTCCTGACCTGCTTGAGTTCTAGTCCTTTTGTGATGAACAGCAATGTGGAAATATAAGTTGAATAAACCCTTTCCTCTCAAAAAAAAAAAAAGAATTGTGGTATTTAAATTTCACATTGTATACATTGCATTTTTGTGACAGAAGGAGACAGTGAGAAAAACAGAGATAGACAATGATAGTGAGACAGAGAGAAACAGAGAGACAGGGTAGACTTTTCTGCCAGGAGCACATATTGAAAGGAAGCCAGAAGGCAAATGAAATGCAGTGCCAAGTGCAGTGTGCAGCCCAGGTTCTTTTTCTCACAGTAGATAGCTGTTTACCACATGCTGTGCTTGAGAAGGCTTCTTTTCAAATACTCAGTGATAGCATTCAAGGCAGCAGCAGGAGGTGGAATTGGTTTCCTATCTACAGTTTTGCAGCCACAGGTTTTGAAACTACAAGGATCAAGGATCAGATCAAGGATCACAGGACCCATGACCAATGCCTTTTTGTTGTTTTCATGGAAGGCAAGCTATGAGTTTTTTCATTTTGCTACTTAGTCTAAACTTTATGCCGAAGACACTTTATCACCAAATAAAAGTAAGGAAAAAGTAAAAAAAAAAAAAATGTACATATGACTATTAACAGGTTTTCAAGCTTTCTAATTATAATTATGATAACAGAAGCACCTAAAATTGAATTAGTCATTGCCTATTGCCTATGTTGTTTTTTTATACTAGATGTTTCAATAATTTCACTGCAAATATCATAAATTTTACAGAAAGTCATTTGAGATGTTTTGTTAACAACATAATATTAGGCATATTTCTGAAATTCCTTATAATCCTCAAGGACAGGATATTGTCGAACAGGTCCATAGAACTTTTAAACAATATTTTTATAAACAAAAGAGAGGAGAATCATATCTCCATACAACACAAGTATTTTAGAATTTCAAATCCAAGGAACTCTGAGTGTGGGAAGAGGACATGTTTGTGTTTTTTCTACAGTATGATGAAGGAGCATGCTAGCAGCCAGAGTGGTCAACAAGATATCCAGATTATTGAAAATGGTCTCGGTCCTTGACACTTTTACACAACTTCTGCTAATGCTGACAGAACAGACATATGTAGACTCAACATCCCCCTGCAGAATTTATATGTCTTCTGAACATTACAGAAGAAACATGCATTCCCTTGAAAATCGGCCTTTCCCTGACTACCACAGTGGTGGCACCTTGAGTGGCACGTGGATGTTTAGGACATTCCATTGTAATCATCCTTAAATTAGCTAAACAATTTCAATTAGCTATAGAGGCTTCTACTGAATCTCTGGCTTGCCTGCAAAGGCAAATGGCTCTACTTTCCCAAGTTACAGAAGCTAATGTCACATAAATGAAAACCTGCACTGCTATCTCCAGCAAACCTTTGCCATAGAGGGATATACTAAGGAATTCCATCACACACACACACACACACACACTCATGCACACACGTGCAGACACACTCACACGTGCACACACACAAACTAACAAAAACAGAAAACAAAAAGAAAAAGAAAAAATTGGACACAGTATCTTTGAAAAAATCCAGCAATTCAAAGGATACTGAATAAAAAACCAAAAATAAATAAATAAATAAAATTAAAAAAGTACAGAAACTATGCTTTAGAAAAGCAACAAACTAATGAATAGTAATTTTCAACACAGCCACAGGGAGATAAACACAGAAACAAAGAAAATTACAATAGAAATAGGAGGAAGGAAAATCACTATTCCTTAATATTCCTTAAACTCAATGCACACAATTCCCCCAAAGGAAAGACATAGATTAATAGACTGGGTATGTGAGCAGGACCCAATATTTTGCTAGATACAGGAAACTCATCTCAGAAACACTACTTAAGAATAAAAGATTGGAAATCTTTTCCAAGCAAATATTCCCAGGAAATGAGCTGGATTTGCCATCCAAATAATAGTGACTTCCAACCTAAACTTGTCAAAAATGACACAGAAGGACACTTCATGCTCATCAAAGGAAATATCTAATAAGAAGAACTCTCAATTCTGAATATTTTTGCTCCAAATACAAGGTCACCTGCATTAATAAGGGAAATTTTACTAAAGCTTAAAGCACACTTCACACCCCACAATAATTGAGAGTGACTTCAACACCACACGCTCTTCAATGGACAGATCAGGAAAACACAAAATAAACAAAGACAGAGTGAAAGTAACAAGTTTTGGACCAAATGGATCGAATAGAGCAAAAGAATATACCTTTTCAGCATCTCATGTTAATGTCTCCAAAAGATGACGATATCTTTATCCACTAAACAGACCTCAACAGATATTAGAAAATCTTTCGAGAAAAGGTTGTATTCAATAGAAACAATAACATCAGAAAGCCTACATACACTTGCAAGCTGAACAGTGCTCTACACAATGATATATTGGTCAAGTTAGAAATATAGAAATAAAACAATTTGTTAATAAAGAAATAAATTAAATTTTTAGAATTTAATCAAAATGATGGCAGAGCATTCCCAATTTTATGGAATACTATGAAAGCTGTCCTAATAGGAATATCCAAAAGTAGCTGGAGGAAACACATACTAGAAACTTAACAGCACACCTGGATGCTTTAAAACAGAAAGAAGCTAGTACATCAAAGAGGAATAGAAGGCAGAAAATCATTGACTCACTGCTGAAATCAAATAAATAAAAGCAAAAAAAAACAAAAAACAACAACAACAAAAAACACCTCTACAAAGAATCAAGATATCATTGCATTTATCAACTCTGTTATTCTGCTTTGTTCTAAATTCTTCTATTCAGGGATATCTCGATTATTTCCAGCCTAATGTCTGTGACATAAGATGAAGCCCCCTTCACTGTTTTGAGAGAAAGGTAAATAAATTCAGATGTTCTGAAGATGTGAATGAACCAACCACATTTGTTAAAAAAAAGTCATTAAGATGATGTGTAAAGACATTCTCTTATACTCCTAGAGTGGCATCTACAACAACTGCTATTATAGATGACTCCACAAGAAAACAATGGACTCATATGTAAAGACCAACAACCCAATATAAGTCAGAAGATTATCATACATTATTGAAGGAGAGAATGAAGGATTTTAACGGCTAGAGATGTCAAGGGTGTAAAAATCAAAGCTAAAGAATCAACTTTACACTGCTAATAGTGGTTCACTTTGACTGTTACAAAAAAATCAGTGCATCGCTATGGAAACCCTGCATATCTATGTTATAGCTTCTGTTTATATGGGTCTCAGATCAGAGGGGATAGGTAATGTTCCTATTACTTTTGCTTTTTTAATATCCATGTCTACTTACTAGGTTTTCTAGCCTAGCATCCTTAGGAAGAAATCTGAATAGATCCATTGAAACTTTATCACTAGTGGGAATATATATTTTTTAATATAGACAAATTAATAGGGTTATGTATGGATTATGCCTTATAAGAGATAAGGTTTAAAAAGTGATATGAGATAATATATTAAACGAAAAAAAGACAGAGAGTCAGAATGTAGGGATATAAAAATGAACTGTGTCACTGTTAGTCTCTATGGTAAAAACAAGAAAAAAATTTCACAAGTTTGGAAGTATTTCGTTTCATAAAGTTCTAGTATAGTTTTCTATATTATATTACTTTGAAGAGTTTTTAGTTATATCTTTAGCTCAATACAGGATGGTACATAAATCAATAAATCTTTAAAAAGGCCTTGTTCTATCAATATTTCAAGGATACTAGTAAACTCACTCTTATGGAAAATATATGAATAAACCACTTGCTAAAGAAGAGAACCATATCATACCATTAGTCCTCTGATTTCCATATGGACCCTAGGTAAGTGTGATTTCAAATATAATTTCGTACCCACACACAAAATGCATAATCCAATATTGAAATTATATATAACTAATATATATATATATATATATATATAACATAAATATATACATATATTTATATAAAACAAATTAGAAAGCACAAGAATGTTCCACTCTAAAATGAATGTTGATGTCTCTTGCTTTAAAAGTTTTCTTTGATACACAATCAACCTGTTTCTACTTCCCAAGAATATGGGTGGAGAGAAGAAGGCTTATAGGGCATCTGGGGAGATGGCGAACTGGGAAAGTTGAAATCATTCAGGATGTAAACAAAGAATAAAAAAGAAATAGGGCAACCAAGTATAATGAGGAAATTACTAGTCACTGAGGTTGGGGCTTCCTTCATGCTATGTACTCAGTGTGTCAACTGTCTTGTCTCAACTCTATTTTTCCTTTATCCAAAATCTATTGTTTTCTGACTTTAGACAGATAATATGTAACTTACAGACACCTATATCCAGGCACTCTTTCGTATATTTGGTCTACAAAGAGAAAACCTAATTCAGCTCAAGGAATTATTTTTTCTGTTTCTCCACTATTTCGTTTTCCTTTGCCTAGAATTAATCAAAAGGTTGGCAGGACAATCACAGCTGCATTTTCTGTCAGTTAAGGAAATGTGGACATCTTTTAAGGATTCAATGGCTTCTGTGACTATTATTCTATCCAACATCTCACAATGAAAATTTTCTTGCCTACTTTTCAAGGATGATTGGTCAGAAATTTGTACAAGACAGAGTGTCACTTCTCATCATTCAACATTCTATGGATTTGTAGCAGTATTTGGCAGTTTGAGTTGATTAATATATGAGTTTAAGGGAGGGATGAAACACTCCATCTTAGGTTTGTAACTAAGGACTCAGTTTCCATGTGACATGCTATTTCCCATGACATCAACAGGACATTGTCTGAATTTCTCTTGTATCCTGGAGAACAATTATCATCCCCAGTGATGTTACCAGTGTTATAGCAACAACAGCTCCTATGATTTTCAAACGGTTCTTTCTGGATACATCCATATACATGTGGAATAGCCTGTGTGTACTTAGAAGAAAAAATTGGGGGTGTAGAGGATTGAGCATGAGGCAGAAGTAAGCTTTCGTTCTATTTCAGTAACACCAACATGTAAAAAGTGGTCCTTGTGTCTGTCTAGTGATGCTTAAGCTGGAATATGGATCTTCCTGAAGGAGGTGCCCTTGAGCTGGGCAATCCAATGCGCCTCAGTAATTTTTGACTATCATGATAAAAAAGTAATTCACTGCTTATCATATTTTCTGAAAATTAAGGAGTCAACAATATTATGTTTTGCATTCCCCAAAACAGAGGCTGACTAGTCCAAAGATATCGATCTTGAACTTGTATATTTTCTTTATTAGAGGCATGGAGATGAGAGGGATTTAACTGGTGTAAAAAGACAAGTGTTCAGGGTTTTTTTTTTTTTTTTAGTGCATTCTCCTAGGCTACCATCTTTAGGTAAACTTTAAAAAAAGGGAAAGATGAAATGAAGTTGAATTGCAATCATTCTTGTGTTCCTTATATATTTTGGATAATAGCCCTGTTTCAAACAGAAAGATTGTCAAGAACTTTTCTAATATATAGGCTCCAATTTTGCCTAATTATTTTTGCCTTACAGGAACCTTGTAATTCATGAGGTTCAATTTATCAATTGTTGATTTTATTAGCTTAGACATTTATCATCTACTCAGAAAATGGACTCTGGCAGAATTATCAATGCAATTCATTGATATTTCTTAATTTCTCTTTTATTTGATCCAAAGTTCCTATTTTTATATTAAATTCATTTATTCTGTTGGATGTTACTTTTGTACAGGGTGATAAATATGGTGTATTATCATTCTCCTATATACAACCATTCAGATAGAGGAGCACAATTTGATGAGGATGCTTCTTGTGTCAGTTGAATGACTGAATATTTTATCAAAATTTAAATGTCCGTAGATGTGTTTATTTTGGGGATTTTTTTAATTCCATTTATCAACCAGTATGTTTCTGTACAAATGACAGGCAGTTATTATTATTTTATAGTAGAACTGCTAGAGGTAAGTGATGGCAATTTCTCACAAAGTTCTGATTATTTTGCATTCTTTAAACAATCCTAAATTTTTATTCATTTGATTATGAGAATTGTAATTTTAAGGTTTATAAAAATGTTTATAAAATAATTTATAAAATTAATTTTTTTCTGGAAAAACACTCCGATACAAATCTAAACATACAAATGCATTTAGAATATAAATGTAAAATGAAGTGGAAATATTTTCTGAAGAAACTGAAGACTTTCATACAACATATGTATGATAAAATTGATTATTACATCGTGTTGTTGATAAAAATGAAGAAATGATTCAGAAAAACACTCAGATACAATTCAAGGCATACAAAAGCTTTTAGAATATACTTAAAATAGAAGAGTAGATATTTTTTATTTTACTGAAGGTTTTCATCTAACCTGTGTGTGAGAAAATTGAGGATTAATAAGGATAATTGATAATATTTAAACCCCAATAATATAATAGGCATACAAATCTTTCCTATTTTATCCTTTTCTAAAAATATCGTATGCAATTCTATGCAACTTTCCTAAAATATCTTATGCAATTCTCAATTTTGTGTTATAAATATTACATGAAAATCTTCAGTTTAACCAGAAAATGTTACCACTTCATTTATCAATTACATCATAAAAGTATTTGTATGCCTATTATTTATGTGAGTTTTTTTTTCAAAAATAAACTCCAATATTATCAACTACTGTTTGTCATGCTCAAATTTCACACACAGGATAGAAGAGAATCTTCATTATATTCAAAAGTATCTATACATATTTTTCAATTATATTTTAATGCATTTGTATGCCTAGAATATTTCTGAGTGTTTTTCTGAATGAACCTTCAATTTTATCAAAAACACTATATGTTGTATGAAAATATTCAGTTATTTCAGGAAATATCTACACTTCATTTTTCATTTATATTCTAAAGGCATTTGTATGCCTACATTTGTATCAGAGTGTTTTTCCAAAAAAACACTATATTTTATATATTATCCTATGTAATCCTCAATTTTGTTATACATATGATATATGAAAATCTTCGGTTTTATCAGAAAATTCTGCCACTTCAATTATCAATTATATCCTAAAAGGTGCCTATTAATTTATCTGAGTTTTTTTGAAAATAAAACTTCAATATTATCAACTAAAAAAATGTGTTGAATTTTCATGGAAATTGACTTAAATCTGTAGATTACTTTGGGAAAACATCTATTTTCACAATGTTAATCCTAATTTTCATTTACATATTTAGTAGTTTTTTTTTTTTCTTCAGGAAGTTGCATTTCTTTGCCTACAGACCTTACACTTGCTTGTTATTACTCTGGCCAAGATATATTGAAATTATTTTTGACTATTGTTAAATGTGTTGTTTCTCTGATTTATTTCTCAGAATGTATTTAACTTGTAATATGAATGACAATAAATTTCTTAATCATTTACATAGTCTACTTTTACATCTCCATTGTGTCTAAATTGAATTTTGATAAATGTTTTATCAGATACTCTCTCCTAAAATGAATGCATCAATCATCTATATGATGTTATCATTTGCAAGTAGAGATTCTTTTGTTTCTTCTTTTCTAATGTGTCTTCCACGGATCTTGTTTACTTACTTTCTTGCTCGGGACAAAGCTTCAAGCTATTTATGAAAGTGATAGAATAGGCAGTCTTGCCTTGTGCCTCAGTTTGGAGGAATTTTTATATATTCTCTGAACTTTGCTCAATGTGGTCTACTGGCTTGCTCTATACTGCTTTAATTATCTTTATTTTTGAAACTTCTATCCCTCATTTATAAAATACTTTGGGCAGTAAGTGGTATTAAATTTTGTCACAGTGTTTTCAGTATCAAGAGTTGATCATCTGATTTCCTATACTTTGTTCGTACATTGCTTTTAAAGCATTTTTTTCTTTATTTAAACATCCCTACTTCCCTGAGATGAAGATACATAAATATTTTGGATGATGATTTTGATGTATTTCTAAATTCAGTTTTTGAACATTTTATTCAGTAGTTTTGCATCAGTTTTCTTAAGAGCACTTCTTCTGAGCTACTTTTTTAAAATTACTATTTATAGGTCAGATATTACCTTCTTTCCAGTCAGGCCCCTGATTTCTCCCCTTCTCTTAAAGGCCCCGTATACTCAGTCTCCAGACGAATGACCTCATGCATTACTCTCAACCCTGCAGACATACAGCCTTTATCTTCATGGGTTTCACTGGTTAGCCACATTTATTCACACTGTGACATGAGTAGGCACTACTACTGATTGGTTAGTGGCTCAGTTTCTGAAACATCTTGGAGATTTAGGTCAATTGAGACTGTTGATCCTCCCATGGGACTGTCCCTTCTCATCATCTTCTCCCATATTTTCCTTATTCAATCATAGGGTTGCCAAGATTGTCTCCATTTCTTGTGTGCTAGTATCTTCATCTAACTTTTTGATGCTTGTTGTACCTCTCAGAGAGCACACATTATAGGTCTACAAGCATACAACAGCATCAGAAAAGTGTGTCAGACACCAGACTCCACTGATACTGGAACCCAATTTGGGCCTGTCACTTGACATCGTTTGTCACATGACTATTCCATTTGTATCCCTACAGTTCTTGCAAACAGGAACATTTTTGGGCCAGAACTTGAAGGTAGAATTGCAGCCCCCTTCCTACACTTGTTCTCCTTTCTTTCTGCTGGTGGTTTACTCTACATGTTTACCCTTCCCATTATGAACATTTCAAGCAATGATCCTCCATGTGAGTTCATAGCATCTCTCACATCTAAGAGCTCCTGTGCATTCTGGAGGCTCCCCACTTTAACTTCCAATGTTGCCTGTGTCCAATCTGTCTGCTGTTTCTGCTCAGGACATCAGTCCAATTCCCTTTCTATTATCTCTTCAGGTTTCTCCCTTTCTCTCTATGTCTCCTCTTTCACTATATACCTTCCCTACCACATATTCCACATCACACACATGGGTCTTTCTTTCAGTCCCAGGTTGATTTAGTCATTGTCATTTGGCTTGTTAAGCTCTTGAATCCTGTGGGTTGTGTAGGTTTTTTGTAATTTTTCGACTAATAATACATATCACTGAATACTTTCCATGCATGTCCTTTTGGGTTGGAGTAACTTCCCTGAGGATATTTTTTCCTAGTTAACTCCATGTGCCTGCAACACTCATGATATCCTCAATCTTTATGCCTTACTGATATTCCATGTTGTAAATGAACATTTTCTGTATCCATTATTCCATTGTGGAACATCTGGATTGTTTCCAGGTTCTAAAATCACAAATGAGGTCATTATGACCTTAAATCTACTTGTTTTGCTGTTTAAGGTGGTCCAAATTGGGCATAAATGCTCATGAACTGTATACATTTCTCTTCTGATAGAACCCATTCCCATTTAATGAGGAATCTCCAGATTGATTTCCCGTGTGGTTATCTCAGGTTGCAATCCTATCAGCAATGGGTGAGTGCTCCTCTTTCTCTACATCATTGGCAGCAAGTGCTATTAGGTGCAATTTTGATATTAGGCATTCTGATAATTTTTGGATTTTTAAAAAAGCATTTTATTTATTTACATTCTAGACAATGCCCGCCATCTTATTCCTGTCTCCAAAGAATATTTTGTCTTGACCACTTTTGTACAAGCTTCATTATATGGTCACCAAGTGTTAGCCACTGTGAAATGCCCTCTCTTGTATTAAATCTGGGAGAAATGCCCTGTGGTATACAATTTATAGAGCCCGGAATGAGCTCTTCATAAATGTCACAAAATTTTAGTGATCACAAATTAATTTTTATAAAGAGACAATAACACAGAAGAGATCTAATTACGGCAAACCAACATAAAAGATCTCTTAATTTGCATAACCTCCTAATTAAGATCATTACAAATTTATCAACATATTTTGGACATCACAACAGTGGTCAAGAATTAGGAGTCATTAGTTATCCCAATGTGACATCTATAAACATATACAACCCTGTGTTGAAACACTCCATAGAAATAAAACAGTCTGTCAAACCTCAGCTGTCACAGTGTGACTAGCAATAATTGATTATTATGCACTGTCTATTAAATGGTAGCCAATACTCAGTGGTCAATTGCCATTGACCATCTGACAGTGACATGCATTGTTACCATTATAATCATTGATATATTACAATTTCTAAACAGTGACAATCATTCAAAAGCTGAGATCTCAACCATAATCACATTGTGGACATCGTAATGTGACAATATTTCAGTGAACATGCCACACTGACCACAAAACTCAGTTTTCAAACCACATTATATCACAGAAAATGATCACCACACAGCGACCACCACACTGTGACCACTACACAGTGAATTATCACAAAGTGTCCATCACTCAGTGGATATCAAAACAATCCAACACAGAACACACACACAGACACACGCACACACACACACACACACACACACTTGTATTAATATATATATATTAATCTGTCAAAAAAATTTAAACACTAGTCATCAATTAAAAGAAAATAATCTCAGAAATTTCTCTTTGAGATATTGAAATGTACAGCTTATTCTCTTGGTTTCTATTTCATATATCTCTCACACATACACTCACAGATACAGAAATGTTTATGACTTTCTTGAACATTTTCAATTGTTAATTTGCTTGAAATATATTCACAAGACTTCCAATGAGCTTCTAATATCATGAATTGAAAATAAGATCTTATGCCAGTCAATGGTGGTGCACGCCTGTAATCCAAGTACTCTAGGAGGCACAGGCATGAGATTTCTGAGTTCGAGGCCAGCCTGGTCTACAGAGTGAGTTCCAGAACAACCAGGGCAATACAGAGAAACCCTGTCTCCAAGAAAATAACAAACAAGCAAGCAAACAAACAAACAAACAAACAAAATGTAAGATCTTCTTCCTAATTTATCTTGAGTTATCATGAAGGTAAATTATATTCTGTTGTTAACACCCTGGGAACCCACAACTCATTAAAACTGTCAAGACTGTAGAGCGCATTAGATTGAAAACTTTTCTGTGAAATTTTGTTTTTTGTATTAATCACTGTTAATACACACCTGACCTTTCGAAATAAGTTCCAAATTTCTACATTTATACTAGAATAACTATTGAATTCACAATCGAAAATAAAATCTTTTCTAAATTTTTATGTATTTTGAAATGGGAATAATTTGTAGGAGTGTACTGAGTTGTGGAAATCACATAGTTTGTTGGATGACAGCATTCTTATATTTACAGTGACAGCATGAATTTAAATCAGTGGTGTCCAGGGCATCTAAAACTACACTGAAACTTCTTAACACATTTGAGCATAAATTTATATATATATATATATACATGTATATAAATATACATTATATTTATGCATATATACATATATGTGTATATAAATTATATTTAGATATTATATATATATATATACATTATATATAAATGTAAATATATATTTAAATACATAGCTCTAAATTAAATATATTTAAATTTAAGAAAAATTAAATAAATAATTATAAAAGATTAAATGATATTATAAGGAAGAGGTGATAAAACATCTAAGGAGATTGTCACATTAATCTGATTTGAATATATTGAATATATGTATGAGAGTGAATGATTTTATATTTTAAAATTTGTAATTTGTAAAAAAATTATGTTTGACAACGTAAATTGACTAAAGTTTGCTTAACTATTATATAAGGTTATGGCTAATTTCTTATAATCACTAAAATAATAAAAATAATTGAACCTAATAATATGCAGAATTTCTCCTAATGCTTTTTCTTCATTAGCTACTAAGTAACTCTTATTAAAATTTCAGAAATTTTGAAAATAAAAATTCAAAATAAACCTGTAAGGCAAACATTGCATTGTCCTCCACGACACATACAGTCTTCAATATGTCTGACTTTCCTGACATGAATTAAAAAAATGATTACCTTAGAAAACTCATTTCTAATCTATAAACATTAAAATCATAGAAGATATTTTCAAAATATTTAAAAAAGTAGAAATAACATAATTATTTTAGGTTGAACCATATTCAATTTTATAACTCAAACTTTTGAAATCTAGATTATTTATGGTTTTTAATGTGTTAAACCATTCAATTCTCCAAAAATCTAGTAATAATGTTAAAGAAAGTGGACCTGTTTAAAAATGTTTATATATATATATATATTCTGGTTCACTGCTACACTCACAAACGCTTCACTCATATGTCAACAGTGTAAATCAGTAGAGTCAGAATAACAAACAAGAATCATCTGTGGTAACACAACCTAGAAGATACTGACAGGACTCAGCCTCAGTACAGGTTAGCATGAGGAATTAGCAAGAGCACCTATAGATAATCTCAGCTGAGCTTCTCTCTGCTAAGTGAAAATTAGTGAAGATATGAGACCTGTAATGTTTGCACAGCTTTCTCTATAAACAATGCTATCTAAGGTTTAGTGAGTAAACTTTGAAGTGTTTTCATTCTCCCTCCAAATATCATGTGTACGCCACAGGTTTTCATCAACACAGGTCTTACCTCAGCATGTGAATGTAACCAATATGACATTGCTGACAAGCACCCATCATATGCTGAAACAGAAACAATTTGACACATATCCAAAAATATTCTTAATGTATTTCTGGTTATGGTATCCATACAAATGCATGTCAACTGTGAAATGTAAAGTGGAACAATTATAAGCCAAGAATCCTCCCTTACCTTCGTCCTTTAACCTAATATCACTTCTCTCTATCATCATGTGATAACATCACGTCTCTGAAACTTCACGTGTTTGTTCCAGAAAAACACCTTCTAGTCCAACTGATTTTCTGAAGAACATTTAATATTCTACTGCAAGTTTATAAAATATAGATACTCTAAAGTACAAGTTTGTGTTCCTATTAATCATCCTATTTTTCTTCTTCACAAATTTCTAACTGAAAGATAAGATTAGTATCAAAATATACAATAAGACTGGACACGTGATCAGATCTACAAAATTATTACATATATTGAAAACATCCAATGATATTATATAGCTTAATTTTTCAAATTGCTGTACATAATATATTTTATCCAAATATTTTATAGAATTAAGAAAAATAGAAGTGTACAATCCATTGATATTTTGTACCTTAACAAAAGTTGCACCTGAATCTTCCAAAACACTGAATTGTTTTCTAGACATATTTGCATGTTAAATTATTTAAATGAAATTAACAATGCTAGTGAGTAAAAAATAATTTCAAAAAATTAATATGTGATTCCCATATCACAATGAAAATTTAATTTAATAAATATTACAAATGTGTAAAAAAACGAATATTATGAAACTGCTGAGAAATGTGATTCAAGGTTCTTATGCACTTACATGTACTTATAAGTCAATCATAACCAAACCTGACCAATATCCATAGCGCTACAACCTAAACCTGGGGTAGCATATTGGTGGTGTCTCAAAGTGCTTTTGAGAAGCAAAAGTTAAATAGGTTATAGCTGGTAAGCGTGTTGCTTTGGTCCTTTCCATTCCGTTTGGTCATGGATCACTGTAAGGATGTATAAATTCTGCAATTAGGACACTTTTTTAGAAATCTCTCTTTATTTGACCATTAATCATTGACAGTGATGATTTGCCATCCTATATGTTTGATTGTTTCCATTTAATCTTTCACAAAGTCAATGATGTAATTTGTTTGTCAACTTGTACACTATGATAAAACATACCTGTAGCAAATGAGGATTAATATGATGAAACTGATGACATAATGTACCAATCTAAATATATTATAACTCAGCATTTTAAACTAATTTTTATTAGGAAAAAACTAATTTTTCCTTTTTTAATATTTTCTTTATTCTTTGTTTACATTTCAAATAATTTCCCCTTTCCCAGTTCGCTCCTCCTGATAAGTCCCATAATCCCCATTCCCTCGACCCATTCCTCAATCACCCACTCCCATATTTCTTTCCTGTGTCCTGGTATTCCCCTACAATGCTGCATCAAACATTTCCAGGAGCAGTACCTTCTCTTTCCTTCTTTTTGGGAATCATTTGAGATGTTAATTGAATCTTTAGTATTCAGAGCTTCTGGGTTAATAGGCATTTATCAGTAATTACATTCCATGTGAATTATTTTTTCACTGAGTTATTCAATTAAAATGATATTTCCACTTTCAACCATTTGCTAAAAGGAATTCATGAATTCATTGTTTTTAATTGCTGAGAAGTACTCCATTGTGTAAATATACCACATTTTCTTTATATATTCTTCTATTGAGTGACTTTTGGTTTCTTTCCAGTTTCTGGCAATTTCAAATAGAAGTAGAAACATGCTAATTTGTTTGGTGATTGCTATCCTCTAATACAAAATTCAGAAATATATAGTGAAGAGATATGAGAGTGGAACACAATTATGCTACTTTTTTTTCCTATTTCATTAGGAACATGAAATGATACAGCATATATAACCATGAAAATTTCCTTTTATTTAGTTTAATTATTTTTCCTAGATGTACAAGTATCCTTTTTTTATTTAGTAACTAGGTCAGCATAGGAAGGATTTGTGACTTTATAAAGAGAAAAAAAAATTTTTTTTGAAGTCATGGATTTTGAAAACCAAAGTTCAGAATAAACATCTCAATTTTACTAAAATAGCAATTTATAAGACTCATGTAGAAAAATAATTTTATTTTTGCTTTTCAATTACATATGATGAAAGTATGTAAATCTGTACCATTTTACCATGCAGAATACTAGATTCAATACAAATGACAGGCAGGGTAATGGTGGCAAATGCCTTTTTCCCAGCAATTGGTAAGCAGAGGCAGGAGGATCTCTGAGTTCAAGGCAAGTCTGGTCTGCACAATGTGTTCCAGGACAACAAGGGCTATCCAGAGAAAGCTTGTCTCCCAAACACAAACAAACACACAAACTGACAAAAAAACAAAAGAACAAAAAAAAAAAAAAAAAAGAAAGCGAAAGAGAGAAAACAGATAATTGACATCACGATAAATTTTGTCTTTCCAGAAAGAACTTGCTTATACATTGGATATAATAAAACAAAGGAAATATTGAGGTAAGTCTGTCCTAAATATTTCTTTATGATTTTAGGTGAAGATTGTTGAAATGACATACATAGAAACAAATATACAAAACTCAAACAAAAAAAAAATTGCACCAGAGAAATTTGGTCTTTCACGAAAGAATTTGCTTATATATTGGATATAATAAAAGTAAACAAATATTGAGGGAAGTCTGTCCTAAATATTTCTCTATGATTTTAGGGGAAGATATTTAAAATGACATACAAACAAACAAACAAAAACTCAAACATCGAAGTGACACCAGAGAAATATTGTCGTTCCAGAAAAAAATTGCTTATTCCTATAATAAAATAAAACAAAACAAATGTTGATGGAAGTCTGTCCTAAATATTTTTTATTTTTTGTGAAGATTGTTAAAAGGATTAAAAATGTAATGAAAAATGAATGGAAGAGCTTATTGATAGTTAAATAAATAATAATAACAAAAGCATATCCTTACACAGCACATGGCTAAGGAGTGCCTTTAAAACTTTTGCAGTGATAATTCTTCATAATTATTGCATGTTTGCCTTGGATACATAAGAAATTATAAGGATTTATAATTAGGTAATATATAAGTATCATAGATGAAAAATTGGAATGTTGTATGTATGAGGAAGCAAGTTCATTTTAAAAGTTTTTAAAACAAGAAACTGACAAATACGCCACTGGTTAGTTACAGTGAGAAATTTGACATTCTCTACAACAAAATGAAATGAGATTATATATGATGAAAACATGATATCACAAATTGAATAAAACAGAAAATGGGAAGTCTAAAACGCATAGGCAAAGGGGAAACTTTCTTTAATAGAACCGTTTTATCTCAGGTAGCTTGAGCATCATATAAATGGGAGTAAAAGAACCTGAAATGCTTTTAAAAGGCTAGTTATCATGTCCATAGTACACAGAAACCATATATAGATTTTGAAAATATGTTCAGTATACCTACATCTAATAGTGGGCTAATATCAACAATCTTTACAAATTTGAAGGAATTAAACTCTCAGAAACAAATTTATCCAAATAAAAACTTGGATAAAAAATGTAAAGAGAATTCACCATAGAGGACTATGTAATGGCCAGGAAACATGTACATAAATATACAGCATCTAATGGCAAGGAAAATATATAAGAAATATACAAAATTGAATGGCCAGGAAAATGTACAAAAATTTACATCATCATTATTCCTTAGAGAAATTAAAAGAGGAATCAACCTGAGATTCCACCTAACATCAGTCACAATGGCTAATATTAAATGTAGCGGAGAGAATATTGACATAAAGAAACAATCTTCTTTAAATTAAAAATAAACTGGTAAAACCTTTGAAGCCTCTATGTAATGTTACATCAAATAATTAGAATTAGTAATAAGTGAAGACACATCTATATTGGTCCACAAACTATACCCAAAAGATGCTTTATAATACAACAAAAACATATGCTCTACTCATGTTTTAGAAGCCATTTTTGTAATAGCCACAGTTTGGAGACAACCCAGTTGTCTATTAGCTGAAAAATGAGTACTGAAATTGTGGTTTATGTAAAATATAGAATTCTATTCAGCTATAAAAAACAAGTTGCTTACATCATGCATTTTATAGCCAAATGTGTCAAACGAGAAAATATCATACTGAGTGAGCAAACCCAGACCCAAAAAATTGGCAGGGCATGTGTTAACTAATAAATGGATATAAAAAGTACAGATTAGTAGTGACAACCCAAAGACCGTAATTAGTGTATCAAGAAGTATGGTACAAATGAGGAGGATTTAGTCCCACATTAAAACAAGAGCACAATAATCACATGAGGGAGAGAAATGGGGAAACCTTTGTAGGATGCTGTACAGTTAGGGGAAATGTCAGGTGCTAGATTAGGGATGCGTAAAATTAGAAGATCACGGGTTCTGGAAAAGAATGGAATATGCACGTGAAGAATTTAAACTTCAATGAAGGTGAAATGGTTGGGAGGCATCCAGAAATACATAGAGCTGTGAGATGTAAGACATTTCTAAGACCCAATAGGTGTGAATTTTCTTTTTCCTTATATGTAAATTTGGGTAATTTATATGACATATTTATGATTACTAGCATGCTTATTTTGAGAAGAATTTCATGATATTTTATGCAAAACAACATACAAAAAGCCTACATTTAAATATCTTCCATGGGGAGATGGAACCTGGAGATTACTCCTCAAGTATATTTTTAAATCCCCCAGCCCCAGTATATGGATGGGATAATATTCCTGGCTTCAATATTTTTGACCCAGATTTCCTCATCTCTTAAAATATTGTAGGAGAAAAAATTAATCTGAGACTTAAGGAAAAGCAAAATAATATCTGACCTAACTTGGTTTCCATCCCATGTGGAGGAAGTGAACCCTGGCACTATTATTATTACTATGCTGTGATTGCAGTTTGGAGACTAAGAGGACTTTCTTCTGAATGGCTGTACAAGTAGAAAACAGAGACAAATGTACATATTTATTACCAGACATCGGACTGAGGTCATGGAATATTATGTAACAGTGAGGGAAATAGATTAAGCTTGAAATATCCTTGATCCCTGGGATTTCACAAAGTGTAAACCAGAAACATTCTTACAGTTGCTTATCTAACACCCCAGGGAAATTAGGGTGAAGTTCACTCTCTTGGTCTCCTTCAGTTGTAGAGTCAATCTAGTAGAAACTCTATGATTTTGGGAACGGGGATGCGAGGTAGATTTGCTTGGGATCAGCCTCTCACAGGACAATGAAGAAGGGAGGTGGTAAGAAATACTGGGAATAGAAGAAACATTTTTGATACAAATATATATTTACTAAACATTCACACTATCATTTAATATTTTTGTACACTTCGTAGAAGTCTCAAAAAATTTAATAATAAATGTGAACTCTCAATACTTTAAGTCATTTCACCTCATAGTAGATCCCAATAACATTAATGAGATGGATATTCATGGCTACATTTTTCCTACAACCTTGTCTACAATAAAAATAAGGAAATTTTATTATATCATTCTCAACTTAAATGGAGAACATGGAATATGTCCAAATCCAGTTTTGTGTGATCCAAGGAAAAATTAATTTTTCACAAATAATACATTATAAGAATCTGTTTCATCGAATTCAGTATTAATTATAATATCCATTATTATGTATTATTAAAAAAAAGGAAAATGCTGTTAATATAGTGAATGTTGTAAAGAAGGAATATCAGAAAATACAGTCAGGGAAGAGGTAAAATTATGAAGCTATTTAACTTTAATATTATTAAAATTATAAAAATGCTAATTATTAATTTGAAAATAATCTTAAGTGACTTTTAAACTGCTTAGCACATGGATCTTTTTTTATTTTAAAGGCACCATGCAGAAGAACTAATTGTAATTAAAGAAACCCAACTGAATTTTCTGATTCAAAGAACATTCTTCAGGTTTCCTTGGTTACTTCCTGTTGGATAAAGAAATGTGTCCATTTAATTAGAAAAAGAATGACTGTTGAGTTGGTTGATGGGAAATAGTAAGGATCAAAAATTAGCTGTGTAGTTTAATCAAAAATAATTTTTCCAATAAAATCTATTCTCTTAACAATTTGAATGGAAAGGTGAATGAATACACACATGAAATCCCTAACTCTTTACAGATCATTAGATTTTGCTTTTGCAATACTAATTTTATGTTTGTAATGTCTATAATTAGTTGTGTACACTGTCCAAATTTCAATGCTATTTAAGATACATTTTAGAATTTAATTACCTTGCTTTTAAATTTTGACATTAAGAGACTTCATTTATGACTTCCTTTTGTTTAAAGACCTCCAAGCAAATATTTTATAGATTTAGGGATATGAAACAATGTCTTGTGTTCCTTCAAACAAAATTGTTATCTCAAAATCACATATGAAAATGTATATTTTGATTGTTATGTTTAGTGAGAGAGTGTGTGTGATAGGGATAAATGGAAGAAAGGGTAATGATTGCATTGTAAATTAAACAAAACTAAAATAAATGAACAGTGGGACGAGATTTTATATCTGTCCTCAGGTATATAAAGTCAATTATCAGTCATTATAAAATTCTCTTATTCTTATATACTTCTGCTGTAATATTCTATTTCAATTTTCCCTTTTGAAAACATTGATAATTAATAGTTTACCACTAGTTTAGAAATCAGAAAAAAAATTAGTTTAAAACAAAAATGTGAGGCACTTTTTATATACAAATTTTGCAAATTCAATCCCTGCAACAAATAACATTTTTCTCTTCTTCTTAGTGGTAACAAAACATTTTTCTAGACAACAAAATGAATGGATTCAATCAGATTTCGAGAAAAGTCAATGTTTTCTGCAAATGATAAAAGAGAAAAAATATGGGTCTCTTTATGCATATATAATTTTGAGATTATTGCTAACCTTATATTTATAATTAGATATAGTCTTTATTTACATTTCACATATTATCCTATTTCCTTGTTATCCCGCTGATAACACCTGATCCCTTCACTGCCTCCCAAATGGTCACCAAAGGAACAAATCCTACTTACCTATATCAACATTCCCCTCTAAGTGGTCATTGAGCCTTCACAGGACCAATGTTCCTTCTTTCCTTTGTTGCCCAAGAAATCCATCCTCTACTATATATGCAGCTGGAGCCAGGGAACCATCCTTGTGTACTCAAAGGTAATTGGCTTAATCTCTGAAAGACCTGGGGTTACCTGATAGTTTCGCTTCTTGTTTATCCTATGGGGTACTAGCTACTTAATCTCCTTTGGTCCTTTCATTAGCTCCACCATTGGGGAAAATGTACTCAGTTCAATAGGTGGTATCGAGTGCCCACCTCTGTATTTGTGGTGTCAATACACAGTTATATCATTCTCAGGTTAACAAGTGCTTGTTGACTTTCACAATAGTGGCTGGTTTGGGGGACTGTATATGTGAAGGATCCCCAGAAGGGGCAGACTCTTTTTGTTCTGTCTTCATTAGTATGCCTTTCATGGCAAAAAATAATGGGCTTAAAAAAGTACGGTGTACAAATTTGGTCACACAACTAGACTCAATTTCCTGTGAAAAACATTCTTAAAGATGGTCTATCAATATTTTTGTATATTTGACCTTATGATGAGCGAGTATACATTATGGACCCATAAAACTTCACCGGAAAACACCTACAACTGCTAAACAACTTTAGCAAAGTGGCTGGATATAAAAATAACTCAAGCAAATCAGTAGTATTTCTATACTCAATGGAAAAAGAGGCTGCAAAAAATTATGGAAATGACACCTTTTGGGAAAGCCACAAATAATATAAAGTATCTTGGTTTGACTCTAACCAAAACAGTGAATGATCTGTATGAGAGTTACTTCAGGTTGCTGAATGAAGAAATTGACAAAACCTCAGAATATGGAAAAATCTCCTATGCTCTTGTGTTGGCAGGATTGATAAACTAAAAAATGGCCATATTGCCAAAAGCAATCCACAGATTTAAAGCAATCCCAATTAAAATAATATCAAAGTTCTTCCAAAGTGAGAAAAGCAATACTTAAATTCTACTGGAATATCAAAAATTCCATTACAGGTCAACCTATTTTCATCAGTAAAAGTACTTCCAGGGGAATCAGTACCCTGGACCTCAGGTGATACTAAAAAGTGATAGTGTTGAATTCTGAATCATAATAGTACAGTGACATGTAGGTAGATCAATGGAACAGAACTGATGACTAAGCAAGGAATCCAAACACCTATGGTAACTTTATATTTGACAAAGAACAAAATCTATGCAGTTAATAAAAGATAGCCTTTTCAGCAAACGGTGCTGGTTCAAGTGGAGGTCAGTATGCAGAATAATGTGAATAGATCCATTATCTTCTTTTACTGAACTCAAGTCCATGTGGAACATGGACCTCTACATAAAACAAGACATATTTAAACTAATAGAAAAGAAGCTAGGAAAGAGCCTGGAGCTCATGGTCTCAGGGGGAATTTTCCAAAACAGAACACCAATGATTTATTCTTTTAGATCAAGAATTGACAAATGACACCTCATACAATAGAAAGATACTCTAAAGCAAAGGACCTTGTCAATGTGACTAAATACAAACCAACAAATTGGGAAAAGATCTTTACAAACCATATTACAGACAAAAGAAAATATCCAGGATATAAAACTCCAGAGAGCAAAATATCCTTATTTAAAACTGGTTACAGAGCTAACAAAAGAATTTTCATCTTAGGGATATAGAATGGGTGAGAAGCAGCCAACGAAATGTTCAACAATCTTAGTCATCAGGGAAATGCAAATAAAAGCTACCTTGATATTTGACCTCCCATGATTCAGAATGGCTAACATCAAAAACCCAGGAGATAAGAGTTGCTGGCTAAGATATAGAGAAAGAGGAATACTTCTCAACTGCTTGTGTGTCACAAATTTGTACAATAACTCTGAAAAACCAGTCTGAAAGCTGATCAAAAACCTGGACATGATTCTACCAGAGTACCCTGCTATGCCAGTTCTGGGCATATAACCGGAAGATTCCCCAGCATGTAATAAGGACACATGTTCCATTATGTTCATAGCAGTCAAGTTTATAATAGCCAGAAGACGGAAAGAACACAGATGTCCCCCAACAGAGGAATGGATACAGAAACTACGACAAATATATCTATACAAAATGGAGCACCATTCAGCTATTTAAAAGAATGAATTCTTGAAAATTTCCAGTAAATGGATAGAAATGGAAAATATGATCCTGAGTGTGGTAACCCATTCACAAAAGACTACACTCACTGACAAATGGGCTTGGAATTCCTAAAACACAATTCACATCTAAAATCAACCTCACATTTAAAAATAAATAAAGTATGTAAAGGACATGTATTCATTGCATTATAAAGGAATATACAGACGTCAAAAATGCTGGGCTAAATTATTTTTACTTTTGTATATACTACAAGCAATTGCAACATACTTTTCCACATATACTACAGGTATCTTAAATTATAATGAACACTATGTCAAATATATTTCATCATTAGTATTTTCCGGATGTATTTTCCGGATGTAATAGAAACAGTCAAAGTAACAGGATGAGAAAAGAACATTCCGGATGATTAATGGTCTCACAAAAAGAGAAATCCTTCCGTGTATTTTCATTTCCGTATCGATACAACTATAGAATAATCCTTGTCCAGAATGGGAATTCAAAAGATCTTGTCAAATAGCAGACATATACTATTTAGAATTTTCTTTTAAAAATCATTTGGCAGCACCACGAATATGCTGTGCCATGCTTTTACGGTAGAGGTAGGTCTGTTTCTGAATGACTTATTAGTAAATGTGAAGGTGTGAGAATTTCAACTTTTTTCCCAGAAATTTCATAAAATTCTGGTTTGTATTTACAAATAACATATTTATACTATATAATAAATTTCTTTGGGAGTAAAGAAATATATGTTTTAGTTTTCTCATATTTATTTTGTAGTCCCTAGCATATTGAAATTCCTTATAAATCTGCAAAACATATTAATTCTTTTGGAATATTTCATGTACAAGATTTTTAAATTTTAGATAATGAGAAAGGAGTATATTCTTCAATTTTTCTTAATTGTGTATAAGGTTTGATAAAATATATTATTTACAGCTCTTTGAAAAATTAATTCAAGTAATATCACTGGGTGTTTTGAAAAAATGTAAGTTGCACAAATGATCATGTGTTCAGTCATATAGTTTATTTTGTTTCTAGTCTTATCTTTGAAAACAACTCTGTGAAGAAGAAAATGACAATGAAGAAAAAGGATTAGTAAAATTCGTACTATTGTGCATGTTAATTTTGAAAATCTGAAGTGGAAAATTGAGATTACTTTAGAAATTCGGTTGTTATGTAAAAAGTTTTGCTGGGGGAAACAAATGAGCAAGCAAATGAGAAATAATTTACTTAGGCTAAATAAAGTACGTGAAGAAAGTTTTTTTCTATTGACATTCTTGAATTCTCTACCTAACGTTGAATAGTATAAATCTACTTGGAGTAATAAAATCATGAAAAACATAGCACAATATTCTCCAAGTGTATGTCCAAATCATTCCTGTTGTTGCAAAGGGTGGGTTATTTTCAAATATCTCATTTCAGTCAGGATCACAATGTGAGGCAAGACATATGATAAGGCAAAACCTGTTCCAGAGCAGTGATATTTTGAAGGAGAATATATTTTCAATGGATACTCACTAAATCTTAGATATGGTTCCTTATATTGCTAGCTTTGCAAAGAATATATTGAACATATCTTCACTGGTCTTCCATTTGCAGAAAGAGGCACAGCTGAAAACTTGTCTTGGCGTGCCTCCCAATTCCTCCTGCTAATTTGTATGTTGGTTTATTCTATGATAGGTAAATTTGCCACAGTTTATTATTTGCTAAGCTGACACTACTGACCTGGACTGATTATAAGTGTGAAGTGTTTGTCAGTGACTCAGTGGAGCATTGTATAAAAATAAAAATAAATAATAAACTTTTATCCACAAATCCAACACTTCAGAGCATAATCAATGGAAAACATCAACCAAAAGAGGAATACCGCACCCTCTACAAAACAATAAATTAAACTTGTATTAACAAACCCAAAAGAAGAATATAACTACACAAACATAAAAATTTTATAAAAAAATAACAGGAAGCAACAATCACTATTCCTTCATATCTCACAGCCACAATGCACTCTATTCTCCAATAAAAGATTTAGACTAACAGACTGATTGTGTAAACGAGACACAACATTTTGTGGCATTTAAGGATTGCATCTCAGTGTCAAAAACAATCTCTACCACAGAGTTAAAGGTTGGTAAACAGTTTTCCAAACAAGTAGTCCCAGGAATCATGATGGATGATGCATTCCAAGAACAGTGAAATAGACTGCAAACCAAAAGCCATAAAAAAACGCATGGAAGGCCACTTTGTAAACATGAAAGAAAAATTACCACATGAAGAACTTTAAATTCTGATCATCTGTGCTCCAAATGCAAAGGCACTATCATTCATGAAAGAAACTTTAGTGGAGGTCAAAGCATGCATTGCACCTCAGTCAGTAATTGTGCCTGACTTCTACAACTGACTCTCCTTAATGGACAAGTCACAGAAACATAAATTGCACAGAAGCACAGTGAAAATAACAGCAGTTTTTTACCAAAGGGATTTAATAGATATCTATAGAACATTTCATCCTAAATCAAATTAATATAACATCTTCTCAGCACACCATGATACCTTCTCAAAAACAGACAAAAATAACTGGTCAAAAAACAGACCTCAAGAGATATAAGTAGATTGAAATAATGCCATGCATTCTATCAGATCACTATGGAATAAGGGTGATCTTCAATAGCAACGAAAAACAATTGAAAACAAACATACTCCTGTAAGCTACACAATGTTCTACTCATTGATAAATTGTTCAAGAAGGAAATAAGGATAGAAATCAAAGACTTTTGTGAATTTAATTAAAATAGAGTCCCAACATACCCAAAAGTATGTGACACAAAAAAGCAGTTCTATGACCAAAATTCATAGTTCTCCGTGGCTCCAAGAAGAAGCTGGAGAGAGCACATACTACCAGCTTAACCATATACCAGAAAGATTTAAAACAGAAACTAATACACACTAGAAGAGAAGAAGGAAGGAAATCATTCAATTCAGGGGTGAAGCCAACCAAATAGAAAGATAAATAACTATACACGGAACCAACGCAACCATGAACAGATTCTTTGATTAAATCAGCAAGATAGAAAACCGTTGATTATACAAACCCGAGAACAGAAAGTAAGTATCCAAATTAACACAAGAAATTAAAAGGTAGAAAGAACAATAGAAAATGAGGAAATCTAAAAATAAATTAAACAAAAAAAACATCAGATACTACTAGAAATGCATATATCAATAAAAGTGGAAAATCTGGATGAAATGAACACTTTCCTATCAAGATACTAAATAACAAATTTAAACCATGATCAGACAGACCTTCTGAACAGTGCCAAAGCCTCTAAAGGAACAGATGCGCTCATTGAAAGCCCCTGTACCAACTAAAAAGACAATAGCAGATGGTTTCTTTGCAGAATTTTATCAGAACATCAATAGACTTAATACCAATACTTAGCAAACTATTCTACTAAATAGAAGGAGACAGAACCCTGCCCAACTTGCTGTATAAAGCCCAAATTACATTGATACCAAAACCAAATATTCAAAAAATATTCAACCAAATATTCCACAAATAAAAAAGAACTTAAGACCAATATCCCTTAAAATATCTATGCAAAAATGCTCAATAAAATACTTGCCACCTGAATCAAAAACATATCAAACCGATCTTTCATCCCAATCATGTAGACTTCAACCTTAATCCTTCAAATGCAGAGCTATTTCAATATATGGAAATCCATCAATGCTATTTAATATATTAACAAACTCAAGGAAACAAAATCACATGGTCTTTTCATTAGATGCTTCAGAAATCTTAGAAAAAATTCAGCATCCCTTCATATTAAAAGGCTTGGATATAACAGGAATTCAAGGCCTATAAATAAACATAGTAAATACAATATAGAGCAAACCAATAGCAAAATCAAGCTACATGGACAGAAACCTGAAGCAATTCCTCTAAAATAAGTGACTAGACAATGCTGTCCTATCGCTTTCTCTGTGTACTTACTCAGTACTAGTACTTACTAGTACTAGAAGTTCTAGTAAGAGCAAAAAGAAAACAAATGGAGGTCCCAGGGATATGAATTCAAAAGAATGAAGTAAAATTGTCATTATTAACAGATGATATGATAATTTACTTAAGGGAATCACAAAACTCCACCGGAAAATACCTACAGCTGATAAACAAATTAAGCAAAGTGACTGGTTACCAAATTAACTCAAGCAAATCAGTATCCTTCCAATAGTCAAAGGATAAACAGGCTGAGAAAGTAATTATGGAAATGACACCCTTTGTGATGACACAAACAATATAAAGTATCTTAGTTTGACTCTAACCAAGCAAGTGAATTACGTGTATAGCAGGTACTTCGAGGCTCTGAATATAGAAATCAAAGATGACCTTAGAAATTGAAAACTTTTCCCATTCTTGGTTTGGAGAGTATAAGGTACATTTTTCCAAAAGCTGTCTACAGATTTAGTGCAATCCACATTAAAAAATCCCGTCAACATTATTCAAAAATTAATAAATATTTTCTTTTTTGAGCATTTTTTTATTCGATATATTTTTTATTTACATTTCAAATGATTTCCCCTTTTCTAGCCCCCCCACTCCCCGAAAGTCCTGTAAGGCCCCTTCACTCCACCTGTCCTCCCACCCACCCTTGCCCACTTCCCCGTTCTGGTTTTGCTGAATACTGCTTCACTTTCCAGAACAAGGGGCCACTCTTCCTTTCTTCTTGTACCTCATTTGATGTGTAGATTATGTTTTGGGTATTCCAGTTTTCTAGGTTAATATCCACTTATTAGTTAGTGCATACCATGTTTCACTATTTTGAGTCTGGGTTACCTCACTTAGTATGATGTTCTCTAGCTCCATCCATTTGCCTAAGATATTCATGAATTCATTGTTTCTAATGGCTGAATAGTACTCCATTGTGTAGATATACCACATTTTAAAAGTCTTGGATAAATAATTTCTTAAATTCTTCTTGAATAACAATAATCCCAATATAGGCAAAACTAATTTTATAAGTAGACGTAGTTCTATAGGAATCAGTACCCTGGAACTCAGGCCCTACTACAAAGCAATAGTGTTAAATACTCCATGTAATAGTACAGTGACAGACAGGTAGATCAATAGAATATAATTGATGAGCAAGAATTGAACCCACACTACTATGGTTACTTGATCTTGGACAAAGAGTCAAAGATTGTATTTGTAAAAAGATAGCGTTTCTAACAAACTGTGCTGTTCAAGTGAAGGTCAGCATAGAGAAGAATGTGAATACATCGATTCTTATCTCCTTTTAATGATCTTAATATATTCATAGCATCCCTATTTATAATATCCAAAAGCTGTAAAGAACCCAGGTATACCTCAACGGAAAAAAAGGATGCAAAAAATAAATAAACATAGTAAATGCAATATAGAGAAAACTAGTAGCCAACATCAATCAACATTACGAGAAACTTGAAACAATTCCTCTAAAATAAGTGACTAGACAATGCTGCCCTCACATTTTCTCTGTGTACTTACTCTCTCTAAGCAAACGAGTGAATGATCTGTATGACAGGTATCTCAAGTCTTTGAATATAGAAATCAAAGATGACCTAAGAATTTGGAAATTTTTCCATCCTCTTCGTTTGTAGAGAATAAATTCCATCTTGACAAAAGCAGTATTTACTTAGATCAAAAATTGACAAATGATACCAAATAAATATACAAAGTTACTATAAAACAAATTAATCTGTCAATGTGACAAAATGGCAACCAACTAAATGGGAAGAGATCTTTATCAACCATATAACGTACAGAGGGAAATTTCCAGTATATATGACTCAAGAGAATCAAATAAACCTATTAAAAAGTGGGGTACAGAGCTGATCAAAAAATGTCACAGGACCAATATAGAATGGGTGAGACGCAGCTAAAAATTGTTGAACAATCTTAATCATCAGGGAAATGCGAATCAAAATGACTCGGAGATTTCACCCCCACAATTCAAAATGGCTAATGTTAAAAATGTAGGAGATAATAGGTGCCGATTAAGATGTGGAGAAAGAGGAACATTTCTTCACTGCTAGTAGGTCGCAAATTGGTACAACCACTCTGAAAAATCAGTCTGGACCTTCGTCAAAAGCCTGGGTATGATACTCCTGGAGAACCCTGATATACCACCCTAGAGCATATACCCAGAAGATTCCACAGCATGTTATAAGGACACATGCTCTGCTATGTTCTTAGCAGCCCCGTTTGTAATAGCTACAAGCTCTAAAGATCTCAGATGACTTGAAACTGACAAATGGATACAGAAAATGTGGCATATATAAGCAATGGAATATTACTCAGCCATTAAAAGAAGTGGATTCTTTAAATTTTCCAGCAAATGGATAGAACTGGAAAATATGATCCTGAGTGAGGGAACCCTATCTCAAAAGAAAACACACGGTATGCACTCACTAATAAACAGGTATTAACCCAGAAGCTTGGAAATCCCAAGACACAATTCACATATAAATTAATCTCAAATTGAAGGAAGGGCAAAATATGGGTATTCTGGCCCTTCTTAAAGTAGGAACAAAATACCCAGAGAAGTTGATTCAGGGACAAATTGTGCAGCACAGGCTGAAGGAAAAAAAAACATCCAGAGACTATACAACTTAGTGATACATCCCATATACATTAGAAAACAGAAATAAAATTAATAATGCCTACAGACACTTGCTGACTGGAGGTGGATAGATCTGTCACCTGGAATTCTTTGCTAGTGAATGGCAAATATAACGCGGGATCATCTCAGCCAGCCAATGAACTGAGCACAGGAACCCATGTTGTGTTTCTAGAGAAAGGTCCCAAAAAGATGAAGGGGTTTGCCTCACCATAGGAGGAACAATATAAGCTCCAGATACTCCCAGAACACACAATGTAAAAAAAACATCAACCAATGAGTAGACATGGCTCCAGAGAAAAAGGCAGCAGAGGATGGACTTGTTGGACATCAAAGGAAGGAGAGATAATTTGTATTGAAAGGTTTGATGGAGCAGTGCAGGGGAATACCAGGACAGGGAAGCTGGAGGTAGTTGAAGGCACAAGTGGGGCGGGGAGAGGGTTATACTACTTTCAGAGGTGTGTCAGAAAGAATAGGCGAAATCCTTTGAAACTTAAATAAATAATGTATCTAATAGAGGAAAAAAGAGAGAAAAATTAAAATGACCATAAACTTCTATTACAGGCTAAATTTAATCATCAAATTGTTAAACACCCTTTATTTATGGAAATGACAAATCTGAAAATATAAAATACTTCTTGCTCTCATACACATATTCAGCACATTCCAATCAAACTAATATGCCATTATCCATAACAAACTTTTTAATTTTATTATATCTTCTTTATATCATTATTTGTTCCTTTTAATTTTTTTAAGTTTTCTATTATTGAAGGTTTAATTAATTTATTAGTATTGTTGTTTAAATATCTGTTTACATGTACATGTTTGAGAACATGTGTAAAGAAGTTACAGTGAAGTTTTAAATATTCTGAACACCACTGATCTAAATTAATTCACCCAGTGTATCTAAGTGAATGTTTATAAGTTGGGTAAGAACCTATTTCGAGAAAGGACTCTTAAGCCTATGTAGGCATTGGTTTATATTTTATTTTTGTAAAGACCATATTGGCCTACAGTTCATGGTGATATCCTTAGGGCTAAAATTTCCCTAAGGATATCACTTGGACATGCTAATTTTTGTCCTTTCTGTAACAACACTCACTGATAAAAATCAATTCCTCACAAGAGAATCTTATGCATACCTTACTTAGATTTTTCAATCAACTTATCTGCTAAAAGTTTTATAAAATCTAAGTGACCCAATACTGGAACTAAGATTCTATCATAAAAAATTTTCAGAGGCATGTAGTTCGCAGTTCAACTCACTTCTGGGGAGGTTAAAGGAGACGGCCTTCATTATGTTTCTTATTCCCTATCTTTATGGTACAGTAGTTGTGAGATGCAACAGATAAGTCACTCCAGGAAAATTAAAAAGAGCTTAAATTAATGGTTCTAGACCATGTTTCTTCTAGTGACAATCATGGTGCCTTGGAGGCTTCTGGTGAGCAAACAGGGTTTCCATGCTCTAGGTTAACTTAGGACATATTACAAGAGTGCAGAGTGGCATAGCATGTTATGATGAATGCCTTGGCATAACATGGTATGAAGAAGACTGACTTTTCCCCTGACCCTGTGTGATGGTCCTTAGTGAGAAGCATAAAACTTACTTGTCCAGACAATGTATTTATGATTGGAATGGATGCACTGGCTTACTCATTGTGAACATGACATTAAACATATTTTGGAGAACGAAATCCCCAGCAATGAAAGGTTATAGATTTAAATCCATGTAGTGCCTATTCCTGGTTGTCAAATTGAGTATATCTGGAATGAATTAGAGTCTAGAGTTGGAAGGCTCACCTATGATCCTTATTTAGAGGCTCAGAGATATAAGATTCTGGCCTGGATCTTGGTATAGAGATCTTGAAGCATAGTGGCTAAGACAAGGAGATCTCCGAGTTCAAGATCATTTGGGATTAAAGGCATGGATGCACACACCTTTAATCTGGGCCACACCCTCTGCTGGAAAACTACAACCTTTAATCTGGGTCACACTCTCTGTTAGAATTTACAGCCTTTAATCTGGGCTACTACCTCTGCTGGACATATATAAGGACATTAGAAGAAGGAAGATTTACTCTCTCTCTCTCTTACTCTCCCTTGTCTGCTTGTCTCGTGGGACTGAGAAACTGCTAGATCCTTGTACATCCATCCACAGCAGCTGCTGACCATTGTTGGAGAGTTGGACTATAGACTGTAAGTCATTGACAAATTTCCTACCTATATAGAGATTGTCCATACGTTCTGTGACTCTAGAGAAACCAAACTAATACAGAAGTTGGTACCAGAAGTGGTTCTAGTGGAGCAGAAGTATAAGGATGCATGTTTCAAAATTTTGGAGTTGGTTGGTTAATCCAATAGCACCTTCAACTACAGAAACTTCTCCAGATTCTCTCCCTCCTGGGAGCTCAGACAATATTGAAGACCAGTTGATGACTATATCTTAAGCTTAAAGGAGCTAATGCCTTTGATTATCTTGATGAATTGAGTGATTCAGTGCCATACAATACTTTCTCCAAGTTGGGAAAAAATAAGAAAATGATTTTGCTGGGTGGTTGCTCTTAGCATCTCAGAAAAAACAATGAAGGAAAGGAAGGAGTTGTGTGATAAAATCGAAGAACTCCAGACTCAAGTAAACAATCTAAAGTTGCTAAGTGTACCCTTGAAAAGAATCTACTCTCTAGCAGCCATAGAGCTCAAGTAGTAGAAAATCAAACTGAAGCCCTCATTATAAGGTTGGCTGAATTACAGCAAAAATTTAAGTCTCAACCTCAGAGGGTGACAGCAGTTAAAGTAAGGGCATTAATTGGCAAAGAATGAAATCCAATAACTTGAGATGGGGATGTGTGGGGAGACTCTGTTGAAATTGAGAATTTTGAATCTTCAAATTTTCAAGGATTTACTCCACCTGAAGAAGTAGTACCCTCAGCCCCACCCCTTGAAATAATGTCTTCTCCACTTGAGGAAATTATTCCCTCAGAGCCTTATAACCCAGCAGTGACTTTTGCTGACAATACTGATGTTTCTCAAGGCCTACCAATAGTTACTTCTAGACCTATAACCAGACTCAAGGCAAAGCAGGCCCCTAGAGGGGAGGTAGAAAGTGTAGTCCATGAGGAACTACACTATCCTAATAAGGATCTTAACGAGTTTGCAAATTCTTTCAAGCAGAAGTCTAGAGAATATGTGTGGGAATGGATTTTAAGGGCTTGGGATAATGGTGGAAGGGACATAAAACTAGAGTAGGCTGAGTTATTGGCATGGACATGCTGACTGGAGATTCAAGGTTTAATATGGAAGTTCACACAGTTTCAAAAGGTGTCAAAAGTTTGCTTGCTTGATTGACTGAAGTATTTATCAAAAGGTGGCCTACTGAAAAGGAGTTGGAGATTCCTTGGCTTAGTGTTGTTGAAGGGATTTTAAGGCTTAGGAAAATTGTAATGCTAGAGTGGATACGTTGTGTAAAACCTAATCCACTACAGTGGGAAGGCCAGAATATATGCCCTTCACCAGTCCTATAAGACACAAACTGATGAGAAGGGCACCAGCACATTTAAAGAGTTTTGTTCTTGCCCTTTTCCTTATGCCAGAACTTAGGGTTGGAGATGCTGCTGCTCAATTAGATGAATTAAATGCAATGGGTTTAGTTGGACCCCGAGTTAACAAGGGCCATTTGGCAGCATTGAATCACCAGAGACACGATGATTGTAGTTATTATAATGGACAGCATAGACAAAAACTATGTTTATAATGACATACCCAGTAATGGGCAAAGAGGTGGAATTTATAATGGTATGGCTCGTTTGGACCTTTGGTGCTGGATAATCAATCATGGTGTTTCAAGGGATGAAATACATAGGAAAACTACTTCATATCTGTTTGATCTGCATAAGCAGAAAAATCCTCAAACAAATGATAGTAAGTCTGCATTGGATCATGGAAAAAGGCAGTCTCAGCCAGTGAATCAATTTCAAGACTTGAGCCAGTTTACAGATACAGAACCCCTTGAATGAAGGGGTGGCCGGGTTCCCCTTGATAAGACACCTAAAAGTTTTGCTCTTAGTCTTTCTCCAATTCTTCCCCAGAGGGACATATGGCCTTTTACAAGAGTAACTGTACACTGGGGGAAAGGAAATAATCAGACTTTCCAGGGGCTATGAGATACTGGTTCTGAATTGACACTGATTCCAGGAGATCCCAAGAAATATTGTGGCCCTCCAGTTAGAATAGAGGCTTATGGAGGACAGGTAATTAAAGGAGTTTTGACTGATGTCTGACTCACTGTAGGTCCAGTGGGTCCCCGAACACATCCTGTGGGCATTTTCCCAGTTCCAGAATGTATAATTGGGATAGATATACTCAGAAATTGGCAGAATTCCCATATTGGTTCTCTGACCTGTGGAGTGAGGGCTATTATGGTTGGAAAGGGAAAATGGAATCCTTTAGGGTTGTCTCTGCCAAAGAAAATAGTGAATCAAAAACAATATCGTATTCCTGGAGATATTGCAGAAATTACTGCCACAATCAAGGACTTGAAAGATGCAGGACTGGTGGTTCCCACTACATCTAATTTTAACTCTCCCATCTGGCCAGTGCAGAAGACAGATGGATCATGGAGGATTACAGCTGACTATCAAAAATTAAATCAGGTAGAAACTCCAATTGCAGGTCCTGCAGATCTTGTTTTGCAACTTGAGCAAATATACATATCTCCTGGAACCTGGTATGCAGCTATTGACCTGGGAAATGCCTTCTTCTCAGTACCTTTACATAAGGAATACCAGAAGCAATTTGCTTTCAGTTCGCAAGGCCAGCAATATACCTTTATATTTTACCTCAAGGATATAATAATTCTCTGCCCCTTGTCATAACATAGATAGAAGGGACATTGATCATTTGTCTTTTCCACAAAATATCATATTGGTGCACTATATTGATGATATTATGCTGATTGGAGCAAGTGAGTAGGAAGTAGCAACCACTTTAGATTCACTGGTAACGCATATGTGTATCAGAGGATGGGAAATTATTCCAACCAAGATTCAAGGACCATCAAATTCAGTGAAATTCTTAGGAGTACAGTGGTGTGGGGCATGCAAAGGTATTCCTTTTAACGTGAAAGATAAGTTATTGAGCCTGGCCCCTCCCACGACCAAGAAAGAAGCACAACGTTTAGTGGGTCTATTTGCATTCTAGAGACAGCACATTCCTCACTTAGGTGTGTTACTCAGGCCTATTTACTGTGTGACTCGGTAAGCTGCTAGCTTTGTGTGCAGCCCAGAACAGGAGAAGGCTTTTCAACAGGTCCAGACTGCTATGCAGGCTGCACTGCCACTTGGACCACATGTTAGAGCAGACCCAATGATACTTGAGGTGTCTGTGGCAGATAGAGATGCTGTTTGGAGCCTCTGGCAGGCCCCTGTAGGAGAATAACAGAAGAGACCTTTGGGATTATGGAGCAAATCTCTAACATCATCTGCAGACAACTACTCTCCCTTTGAAAATCAATCCTTGGCCTGCTATTGGACCTTAGTGGAAACAACGTTTGACAATAGGACACCAAATTACTATGCGACCTGAACTGCTCATCATGAGTTGGGTGTTATCAGATCCTCCAAGTCATGAAGTAGAGCATGCACAACAGCAGTACATGATCAAATGGAAGCAGAATATATGTGATCGGGCCAGATCTCGTCCTGAAGGCACAAGCAAGTTACATGAAGAAGTTTCTCAGATGCCTATGGTTTCTACTCCTTTTACAAAGCCATCTGCTGCCAAGCATGCACCTATAGCCTCATGGGGTGTTCCCTATGAGCAGTTGACTGAACAAGAGAAGACGAGGTCCTGGTTTACTGATAGCTCTGCACATTATGCAGGCACCACCCAGAAGTGGACAGCTGCAGATTTACAGCCCCTTTCTGGGACAACGCTGAAAGACACAGGTGAAGTAAAATCTTCACAGTGGGCAGAACTTCGGGCAGTACATAAGGCATTACAGTTGTTTGCAAGAAGAAATGACCAGATGTACGATTGTTCACTGACTCATAGGGTGTAGCCAATGGATTGACTGCATGGTCAGGGACATGGAAGGATCACAATTGGAAAATTGGTGAGAAAGGTATCTGGGGAAGAAGTATGTGGATAGATCTCTCCAAATGTGCAAAGGATGTGAAGATATTTGTGTCCCAAGTAAATGCTCAACAAAAGATGACATCAGCTGAGGGGGGGTTCAATAATCAAGTGGATAAGATGACCCGTTCTGTGGACAGTCAGCCTATTCCCCAGCCAACCCAGTTATTGCCCAGTGGACACATGAACAAAGTGGCCATGGTGGTCAAGACCAAGGTTATGCTTGGGCTCAGCAACATGGATACCCATTCACCAAGGCTGACCTGGCTACTGCTGCTGCTGAATGCCAGATCTGCTAACAGCAGAAACCAACACTGGGCCCCAGATATGGCACCATTCCTTGAGGTGACCAGCCAGCAACCTGGTGGCAAGTTGAATATCATTTACCACTTCCCCCATGGAAAGGACAGCATTTTGTTCTTACTGGAGTAGACACTTATTCTGGTTATTGATTTGCCTTTCCTGCACCTAGCGATTCTGCCTAAACCACCATCTGTGGACTCACAGAATGCCTTATCTATCGTCATGGTATTCCACACAGTATTGCTTTTGACCAAGGAACTCATTTCACAGCCAGAGAAGTGCGACAGTGGTCCCACGATTATGGAATTCACTGGTCATACCATGTTAGCCATCATCCTGAAGCAGCTGGTCTGAAAGAAAGATGGAATGGAATTCGAAGACAAAGTTACAGAGCCAATTGGGTGGCAGCAGCATGGAGGGCTGGGGCAGAGTTCTTCAGAAGGCAGTATATGCTTTGAATCAATGTTCAATACATGGTACAGTTACTGCCAGAGCCAGGATCCATGGGTCCAGAAATCAAGGGGTGGAAAAGGGAATAGTTCCACTCACTATCACTCCTACTGTCCCTCTAGAAAACTTTTTTGCTTTCTGTCCCCACATCTTTATGTTCTGCTGGCCTAGAAGTTTTGGTTTGAGAAGTGGGAGTGCTCCTACTAGCATCCACAACAAATATTCTATTGAACTGGAAGCTCAGACTTCCCCCTGGGTATTTTGGGCTTCTCAAGCCCTTAAACCAACAGGCTAAGTAAGGAATAGCAGTGTTAGGAGGGGTGATAGATCCAGATTACCATGGGGTAATTGGAATGCCTCTCCACAATGGAGGTAAGCAGGAACATGTCTGGAGTGCAGGAGATCCCCTAGGGCATCTCTTAGTACTACCATGTTGTGTGATTAAAGTCAATGGGAAACTACAACAGCCTAATCCAAACAGGATGACAGAGGACACAGACACATCAGGAATGAAGATATGGGTCACTCCTCCACAAAAAGAGCCCACACCTGCTAAGGTGCTTGCTGAAGATGAAGGAAATACAGAAAGAGTAGCAGGTAGTTATAAATACCAGCTAAGAGCACGTAACTAGTTGCAGAAACAAGGATTATAAGTAATATGAATGCTTCTATCTTATTTTGTTAAAGATACATTTGCCTTTCTTCCAATCACTTTAACATCAATTGGTATTAAAATACTAAAAGAATGTTCTCAAGGGACATTTCCCCATTGTAAATTTACAAGTGTGTTTGCGGTTGTACGAGGATTAGCTATATCATGTTAGGCATATTCACAAACTTGTTATTGTCTCATGTGGACATGAGATGCTATTTGTGTCAAGTTGACAAGGGATAGATTGTAGTAGCTATTCCGGGTTGTCAACCTGACTAAATCTGGAATGAACTACAGTCTAGAATTGGAATGCTCACCTATGACCCTAATTTGGAGGCTCAGAGATATAAGTTTCTGTCCTGGATATTGGTATAGAGCTTGAAGCATAGTGGCTAAGACAACGAGATCTCTGAGTTCAAGTTCATTGGGTTTAAAGTCATGGATGCACACACCTTTAATCTGGGCCACACACTCTACTGGAGAACTACAGCTTGTAATCTGGTCCACACCCTCTGTTGGAGAACGACAGCCATTAATCTGGGTTACACTTCTGTATATAAGGACATTGGAAGAAGGAAGATTTACTCACTCTCACTCTTCCTTGCCTTCTTGCCTCGTGGGACTGAGAAACTGCTAGATCCTTGTACTTCCATCCACAGCTGCTGCTGACCATTGTTGGGGAGTTGGACTATAGACTGTAAGTCATCGAAAAATTCCCTAAATATATAAAGACTATCCATACGTTCTGTGAATCAAGAGCACCCAAACTAATGCAATCCAGGACTATATAAATATATTATTAGCATGGAGAACTTTAGGTTCTATGCTTCCTCTCCTGTAAACAAGGTATTCTTAGTGGTTTTCAAGACCTTCATATCCAGCATTTGGATCTGGTCAAAAGCAGTACAACTCCCGTCATTCTATCTTAAGAATTTGGATATTAAATTTGGCAACTATTAAATAAATTTTCCCTTTCTAGTTTGCAATCATGCCCAGAAATCTTTTGGCAATATTTAAAAGATTTTGAAGAGATTATTAAAAGCAATAGACCACTGTCTGCAAAAAGAAGCATGGTAAGATTTACCTTTCTGTATAGTGTGGATAATGGAAAAAATTTTCATTTCTTCAAGGAAGCAAAATGTTGCAATTTCAATTCTTATTGTAGAACCCATCAATAAACACAGAAGACAGAAAAAACTTTTATTGAAAGATGGTGTGGGAACAGAAGGAAATATCACCTTATTCGTAGGAGAGTATATACTAAGGGGCAATGTTGTTGTACAATAAACAGATTTATGTGTCAAAGTGTTTGATATTGAGTTTCTTTAACAAATGACGTAGGATGAGGTAGCAGAACACCTATGACATGCCATTGAATAGAAACATATGGCTCATTTTCTCATGGAATATTTCCTTACATAATGGTTCTAGTATATGTATTTAAGTTAGATATAATTGCAAACAAACTGATAGTACATTGTATTAAGAAGAAATGAATTATGGAAGATTGAAAAAGTGCTCAAGCAAGACTCTTGATGCCTTGAATGCTTTTGAGTATGATAAGCTGTATGACAACACCTGCAGTCTGGTACATACAGAGAAATCATACAGCTAGATTGGCATTTTATAGAGTTTAATGAACTTTTCTCTCAGTGTCCCAATATTCACTTATATCTTATCGTTGACTTTGTTTAGTGAGAACTGTTATTTGAAACCATCAATTGAGTTTTAAACTACACGTAATAAACTCAGATTTTTTAGCCTGTAAAACATCATATTGTTTACTGGATTAATCAAGGTGAGTGAATGGATATTTTACCCTATTTAGATGGTTGGGGACTATAGAATTACCAAAATTTAATAAAAATGTAAATAATCTGTGTAGGCAGAAATGTATTTTTCTTATGTAGATCATATGTTTTTATCCTTGCTGGATATCTCTACAATTCAGAGGATAGTAAAACTTGAACACTTCACCAACAAGGTCTTGTGTGTAAATCAGAGGTAAAAAGAAAATATCACTAGATATCTGCTAACAAATCGATTGGTTGGCTTATCTTTCCATCCATTCCCAGCTTTTTTTAGTTAACATATTTGCATCCTGAACTCACACCCACACCCACACAGACACACCCCCCCAATACCTAGACACTAAGCTCCCAAAGAAGGAGTGCACAGGAAGGATCTCATGGTTCCACATATTTAGCCGAGGATGACATTGTGTGTTATCAATGTGAGATGGTACCCTTGGTTCTAAGAAGGCTGGAAGCCCCAAGTAGTAAAAGTGAGGTAGGGAGGAAGTTGTAGGTGACTAGGTAGATGAAAACGCACATAGAAATAAGAGAGGGGACATGGGATAGAGATAACTTTTATGGTTATTGCTGGATATATGCTAACTTTTGAAATGTAAATAAAGACAAGAGCTATTCAATGGAATAATGTGGTAGGGGAGAAAATAAACACATCACATTCTCATTGTGTGAAAATTAAAAAAAAAAAAAAAAAAAAAACCTTTTGCCAAGAGCTCTAGCTTTGAGTGTCAGAGGGTTTCTATAACTGTGTATCAGTAGAGTCCTGAAAAAATAGCACTTCAGAACAAAACAGTACAGGGCTAGCATTAGCAGGAATGTAAAGACACTCGATGTGAAATAAGCATTCCCCTATCTGAACATTCTACTGTTTCTTGAAGAACTCTTGCTATCTCCTGTGATGTCACCCGTGTTGTAACAATGTCAACTGCTCTTATGCATCACTGAGTCTCAACAGTGTTCAACCTTATCAATGTTTTCAAGGCAGATGTCTCTACAAGAAGAGAGAAACAGTAACACAAGAAATATCAAGAAAGTGTAAGACAACATGCAGGAGTCTACTAGTTTTCCCGCTGGTCCAATGAAGAAAGCTCCCACAACAATCCTATCTAACCAATGTATTTCTATTCCTCTTCTACCCTCTGATCTTCAAGTGTCTCTAGCTTTAGTATTGTCTCCATGTCCCCAAATGTCCAATACCCTTGTATTACCTGAATGTCTTCAAATGCCTCCAGATCCACAAATGCCTCAATATCACCAAAGACCACAAATGGTTCCATTACTCAATGGCCTACAATTGTCTCCCGGATCGACAGTGGATCAAGGTTTTCAGGTTTTACCCTCTCCAATCGTTTAACTTGTGAGTCCTGAAGTCTGTCCAAGAGCACATGTTACCCAAAAGACTTCTGTAAGACCTTGGAGAGGGCGGACCAGGTTTAGCACAGAACATAAGAATCAGCTGGAGAAATTCTTCTTGGAAATTTCCAAGTACCCTTCCATTGAACAAAGTAAGGAACTGGAGGAAAGCATTTGTGTGACAGAATACCAGATCCGGATATGGTTTAAGAACCAGAGGTGTAGATACTTTAGGAAACATCCCAATGAGTGTAGGTCAACACCTGGGAACCAAAGTGGAAGAGCTCAAACTCACTTCCTCAGCAATGAAGATCATGCCCCTGTGAATGCTGTGGCCACTCATTATCCTTTGTCCCCAAGCTTAGCTGATGTAAGCTCACTTCTCCAACATGTTGCCTCCAATATCTTCATTTCCATTTGACATTCTTAAGGCAGTGGAACATTCTGGATGTGGTGATGGCTGCCAATAACCAGACAAGAGCAACCGCATCCCATTTCCCTTAACCAAATCCATGGACTCAGTTCAGAGTGATGCTGTTGAAGACACATCTGAATCACATTAAGAGATAAGATATAGCAATAGCCAAAGATTTCCAAGTCTACCACTTTCAAAGATCGAGGTACAAATCAAGATCACTCTAAAGAACCAGATTTTTAAAGCCATAGAGGCTAATATACTTTTATTACCGGAATAGTTCTGTGTTCAAGACCTATAAATATTTGACGTTACTCTAGAAACTGTTCAGTTATCAAATCAGTTTTGCCCAAACCTACTTATCATGAAGATATTTCTGGAAATCCTTCTGTCTGCCTTGTTTCTTTCATATTTTACTTTAGTTAATTTTATGTTTTTAAATACCTAAGCAATTATGACACTGGAATGAGGGCACTGAAATTCATCAATTGAAAAATTGAACTATAATTGAGCTGATAACTGTTTTTTTACTCCTAGAAAAACCTCTGTGATTGTGAATATTGTTTTCAACAAGGTGCTTTTTCAGTTGAAATTACTGTTAAAAATGTAAAATACTTTTGTCTATTTTAAATACGCATATGTTTAGAGCAACTTCTCGTTTGCTCCTGACTGATTTTTAAGATATAAATATGTTCTGCATATCTCAGTTATAGAGTATTGATTTATAAGTTATTGATATGATTAAAAATTTACTGCATTGGTCACAGAAATTTAGCTTAAAATTGTTAACTCAGGGTTGGAGTTATTCTAAAAATCCGGTGAGATGAGCCAACCCAGAAAAACAGGTCTCTGAAGATTATTCAAAATTGAGAATACTTTATGTAACTCTTATCCTAGAAACGGAACTTATAAAAGATAGAATTTAAAACAATGTCTCTTAATTGATGCATTAAAAGCTGCACTGTCATGCATTTATAAGAACTGGCAGTCAAACTTTATATGTAAAGGTAATGTTCTTGATATTAATTTTAAAGAGAATAGATTGTTTAAAACAGATTTATTCTTCAAAATAATGTGCATGCTCTAATATTACAAAAAGACATTTAAAAATATATAAATTGCCAATGTTCCATTAGTTGCAGTTTACAATTCTATCACAAGCTCAAGATTTTAACTCATCCATATTTGTTATTTAAAAATATCAGACAAGTGGATCCCTTATATCCTAAACAAACTGTCACAGAAACTCAAAAAAGATAGTTTATTTAATTTAAATGATTTTAAAAGCTTTGAGAAAATGTTAATTTGTTAGACCTCACCTCAAGCTTGCCAAAAGAGAACATAAACCTCTGTTTGGTAGTCTCAAGTGGAATGCAAATCCTAATCCCATAGACAATTAACTGATGTGGGATAATTTACTTTACAAAAAAGTCAATTGTTGCTGTTTTACAAAAGTCCTTTGGTAAAGGGACCACTAATGAAAATTCATATTTCTTTACCTCCAAGTGAAGTTTGAGCACCCTATTATGGCTCTCTTGCTATGTTAATACAAAATTATGAGATAGAGTCAGAAAAATGTTTAATAAAAAGCGATATTTATTCCTTAGTCCAAAGAGCCATTACATTGGTTTTTGAAGAATAGTAATAGTTGGTCTTTTGCATAGAAAACTTTTTAGGCAAATTTGATAATCATTATATCAAACACAAATTTTTAAAAATTGCCTCTATATATTTTTGTTAATGTATGCATAGAGTCAATAAATAATGCATTTACTATATTTATAATCCTCTCCTCTATGACAGAGAAATATAAACATATTGATTGCATGTTTATTATCTTAAATATTTCTCCTGCTTCACAAATAATTAAATTATATGCTATAGCCACTGTTTATTGAAATGTTAAATAATCAAGGTTTTAATTTGTAGACTTATAATTAAAATAAATATCTCATGATTTCTTATTGCTTATAATTATATTTTTATAGATATTGCTAATTTTCAAATTTTATACGAATATGAATTATAGTTTAATTTTAGAAAAATATACTCTCTCTTGCTTTTAAGACATTTAAAACTCATCCTATATTTTCCAGATTCATTAATGAAAACAATGCCACAACAGATTTACATATCAGTCAAATTATAGACTTTACATAAAGGTTTAATTCTTTATATCATCAAAATTATTATAGCTTAAGACAATAATTTAATATTTCTAGAAATGTACAATCAAAGTATAAAGACTTGTCCTTACTGTCCACAAGTTCTTCATATACCACACAATAGGTTTAATCCTGGAGGATTCATACTTAATCAAGAGAAATAGATGTAATTCATATTTGTGGTTTTAAAAAATTGATTAAAAAATGTACGTATGCATTTTAAACAATTTCCTCTTTTCTGGGTCCTCACTCCCTGCAAGTCCCCTAAGTTCTCTTCCGTCCCCCTGTTCTTCCATCCACCCCTTCCCACTTCCCTGTTCTGGATTCCCCTATACTCTTGTACTGAGTCTTTCCAGACCAGGGGCCACACCTCCATTCTTTTTGGGCATCATTTAATTTGTGGATTATGTCCTGGATATTCAAAGTTTCTAGGCTAATATCCACTTATTAGTGATTACATACCATGATTGATCTTTTGAGACTGGGTTACCTCACTTATTATGATGTTCTCAAGCTCCATCCAGTTGTCTAAGAATTTCATGAATTCATTGTTTCTAATGGCTGAATAGTACTCCATTGTGTAAATATACCACCGTTTTTGTATCCTTTCATACGTTGAAATACACCTAGGTTCTTTCCAGCTTCTGGCTACTACAAATAGGGCTGCTATGAACTTAGTGGAGCATGTGTCCTTATTGCATGCTGAAGAATCCTCTGGATATATGACCAGGAATGGTATAACATGGTCCTCAGGAAGTGTCAAGCCCAGTTTTCTGAGGAACTGCCAGACTGATTTCCAAAGTGGTTGCACCATCTTGCAATCCCACCAGCAGTGGAGGAGTGTTCCTCTTTCTCCACATCCTCGCCAACACCTGCTGTCTCCTGATTTTTTGAACTCAGCCATTTTGACTAGTGTGAGGTGAAATCTCAGGGTTGTTTTGATTTGTATTTCCCAAATGATTAATGATGTTGAACATTTCTAAAGGTGTTTCTCAGCTCTCCGAAGTTCTTCATGTGAAAATTATTTGTTTAGCACCGTACCCCACTTTTTAATGGGGCTATTTGGTTCTACTTACTTGAGTTCTTTTTATATATTAGATATTAGCCCTCTGTCGGATTTAGGGTTGGTGAAGATCCTTTCCCATTCTGTTGGTTGACATTTCGTCCTTTTGACATTGTCCTTTGCCTTACAGAAACTTTGTAGTTTTATGAGGTCCTATCTGTCAATTCTTGATCTTAGAGCAGAAGCTATTAGTGTTCTATTCAGGAACTTTTCCCCTGTGCCCATGTCCTCCAGGGTCTTCCCCAGTTTCTTTTCGATTAGTTTTAGTGTGTCAGGTTTTATATGGGGGTCATTGATCCATTTGGAGTTGTGCTTGGTACAAGGAGATAAGAATGGATCGATGTACATTCTTCTGCATGCTGACTTCCAATAGAACCAGCAACATTTGTTGAAAAGACTATCTTTTTTCCACTGCATGCTTTCAGCTCCTTTATTGAAGACCAAGTGACCGTAGGTGTGTTGGTTCATTTCTGTGTCTTCAATCCTATTCCATTGTTCCGCTTGCCTGATATTGTACCAATACCATGCAGTTTTTATCACTATTGCTCTGTAGTAGAGTTTAAGGTCTGGAATACTGATTTCCCCTGAAGTTCTTTTTCAGTTGAGAATAGTTCAGCTATTCGGGATTTTTTGTTATTCCAGATGAATTTGAAAATTTCTCTTTCTAGCTCTATGAAGAACTTGGTTGAGATTTTTATGGGGATAGCATTGAATCTGTACAATGCCTTGGCAAGATGTTTATATTTTAACTATATTAATCCTGCCAATCCACGAGCATGGAAGAGTTTTCCATATTCTGAGATCTTCTTCAATTTCCTTCTTCAGATATCTGAAGTTCTTGTCATACAGGTCTTTCACTTGTTTGGTTAGAGTCACCCCAAGATACTTTATGCTGTTTGTAGCAATTGTGAAGGGGGTCAGTAAGTCCACAGACAAGGCTCTCAGCAGCAGGATAGACTCAGTCCTCACTAAGGTCTCAGGAGTGACCTCAGGCTGCTCACATCATTATGGTTTCCTGGGGGCAGCACTGTCCATGGATATCATTCGGGCTCAGGCCACAGCATAGGCCATGAATATCCTCATGCTGTTACATGAGGTGACATTTGGTGACAACAAAGTTCTCAGACATTAACCTGGACCTCAGCCATATCAGGGGTACTGACACCACATGGCTCTTATCTGCATCACAGAACACAGCAGTCTTTTAAGGAGGTCTAATCTAGAAAGTGGACCATTCTTCATTTTGGGCCTCCATCCTTGCCAAGATCTAGGGTCATCTTGCATTCAAGCAGCTTGTTGGGGTGGGGCATGAGTGTGTATCTGTTTAAGCTCCAGGCTGGTACAAACCATCCCTTTTGCTCCATTGGGCAAATACATGATCCATACTTACCTTAGTGCTCTCTCTCTCTCTCTCTCTCTCTCTCTCTCTCTCTCTCTCTCTCTCACACACACACACACACACACACACACAAACACACAAACACACACATGTGTTCACCAGTTCAGACTCTCTCAAAACAGTCATAGTGCCATCATTCCTTTGATCTTTTAACAGGATGCATAGATATCTTTGGTTTATATTTACCACTACAATCATGACAGAGTTTGTTACTGGCTATCCTTTCACTCAAGTTTCAGTTTTCTGTGCTGCTGATTTGTTCAATTATGGTTAGGTCATACACACTAGATCCAGAATTGGGACATTTGGAAGGGTTAGATATTGCCAATGGTTTCAAGATCCTTTGCAAAAGGAAATAAATTAATGCTTGGCAGAAAGTGCCTGTCACAAACAATGTGGCTGGTTTTGTGTGTCAACTTGACACAAGCTGGAATTATCACAGAGAAAGGTGCCACCTTTGAGGACGTGCCTCCATGAGATCCAGCTGTAAGGCATTTTCTCTATTAGTGAGCAAATGGGGAGAGTTCATTGTGGGTGCTGCCCTCCCTGGGCTGGTATTCTTGCATTCTATAAGAGAGCATGCTGAGCAAGCCAGGGGAAGCGAACCAGTAAGAAACATCCCCCCGTGGCCTCTGCATCAACTCCTGCTTCCTGACTTGCTTGAGTTCCAGTCCTGATTTCCTTTAGTGACGAACAGCAATGTGGAAATGTAAGTTGAATAAACACTTTCCTCTCAAAAAAAAAAAAAAAGAATTATGGTATTTACATTTCACATTGTATACATTGCATTTGTGTGACAAAAGAAAACAGTAAGAAAAACAGAGAGAAATGATGATAGTGAGACAGAGAAACAGAGAGACAGGGTAGACTTTTCTGCCAGGAGCACATATTGAAAGGAAGCCAGAAGGCAAATGAAATGCAGTGCCAAGGTGCAGTGTGCAGGCCAGGTTCTTTTTCTCACAATAGACAGCTGTTTACCATATGCTGTGCTTGAGAAGGCTTCTTTTCAAATACTCAGTGATAGCATCCAAGGCAGCAGAAGGAGGTTGAATTGGTTTCCTATCTACAGTTTTGCAGCCACAGGTTTTGAAACTACAAGGAACCATCAGGTCAAGGATCACAGGACCCATGACCAATGCCTTTTTGTTGTTTACATGGAAGGCAAGCTATGAGGTTTTTTTTTTTTTTTTCATTTTGCTAGTTAGTCCAAACTTCATGACGAAGACACTTTATCACCAAATAAAAGTAAAAAAAAAAGTAAAAAATAAAATGTAAATATGACCATTAACAGGTTTTCAAGCTTTCTAATAATAATTATGATAAAAGAAGAAGCACCTAAAATTGAATTAGTTATTGCCTATTGCCTATGTTGTTTTTTATACTAGTTGTTTCAATAATTTTACTACAAATATTATAAATTTTACAGAAAGTCGTTTGAGATGTTTTGTTAACAACATAATATTAGGCATATTACTGAGATTCCTTATAAACCTCAAGGACAGAATATTGTGGAACAGGCCCATAGAACTTTAAAACAATATTTTTATAAGCAAAAGAGTGGAGAATCATATCTCCATACAACACAAGTATTTTAGAATTTCAAATCCAAGGAACTCTTTGTATGGGAAGAGGACATGTTTGTGTTTTTTCTACAGTATGATGAAGGAGCATGCTAGCAGCCAGAGTGGTTAACAAGATATCCAGATTATTGAAAAAGGTCTCAGTCCTTGACACTTTTAGACAACTTCTGCTAATGCTGACAGAACAGATATATGTAGACTCAACATCCCCCTGCAGATTTTATATGTCTTCTGAACATTACAGAAGAAACATGCATTCCCTTGGTAATCGGCCTTACCCTGTCTACCACAGTGCTGGCTCCGTAGTGGCACGTGGATGTTTAGGACATTCCATTGTAATCATCGTTAAATTAGCAAAACAATTTCAATTAGCTATAGAGGTTTCTATTGAATCTCTGGCTTGCCTGCAAAGGCAAATGGCTCCACTTTCCCAAGTTATAGAAACTAATGTCACATAAATGAAAACCCGCACTGCTTTCTCCAGCAAACCTTTAAACTACCATAGAGGGATATACCAAGGAATTCCATCACACATACACACACATATACACACACACATACACACAGAAACACACACATGCACACACACACACACAAACATACTCATTCACACACGTGCAGAAACTCACACTCACATGTGCACACAAACAAACTAACAAAAACAAAAAACAAAAAGAAAAAGAAAAAAATGTATACAGTATCTTTGAAAAAAATCCAGCATTTAAAAGGATACTGAATAGAAAACCAAAAAAAAAAAAAAAAATAAATAAATAAATAAAATAAAATAAAACAAAATAAAATAAAATATAATAAAATAAAAAAGGATGGAAACTATACATTAGAAAAGCAAGAAACGACAGAATAGTAATTTTCAACACAGCCATAGGGAGATAAACACAGAAACAAAGAAAATTACAATAGAAATAGAAGGAAGGAAAAATCACTATTCCTTAATATTCCTTAAACTCAATGCACACAATTCCCCCAATGGAAAGACATAGATTAATAGACTGGATATGTGAACAGGACCCAATATTTTGCTAGATACAGGAAACTCATCTCAGTGTCAAAGACAAACACTACTTCAGAATAAAAGGCTGGAATTTTTTTCCAAGCAAATGATCCCAGGAAATGAGCTGGATTTGCCATTCAAATAATAGTGACTTTCAACCTAAAGTTGTCAAAAAAGACACAGAAGGACACTTCATGCTCATCAAAGGAAATATCCAATAAGAACTCTCAATTCTGAATATTTATGCTCCAAATGCCAGGTCACCTGCATTCATAAGGGAAATTTTACTAAAGTTTAAAGCACATTTCATACCCCACAATAATTGAGAGTGACTTCAACACCCCACGCTCTTCAATGGACAGATCAAGAAAACACAAAATAAACAAAGACAGAGTGAAAGTAACAAGTGTTGGACCAAATGGATCGAATAGATCAAAAGAATATACCTTTTCAGCACCTCATGTTACTGTCTCCAAAAGATGAAGATATCATTATCCATAAACAGACCTCAACAGATAATACAAAATCTATCGAGAAAAGGTTGTATTCAATAGAAACAATAACAACAGAAAGCCTACATACACATGCAAGTTGAACAATGCTCTACACAATGATATATTGGTCAAGTTAGAAATATAGAAAGAAAACAATTTGTTAATAAAGAAATAAATTAAATTTTTAGAATTTAATGAAAATGATGGAAGAGCATTCCCAAATTTATGGAATACTATGAAAGCTGTCCTAAGAGGAATATCCTTAGGTATGTGTGCCTCCAAAAGTAGCTGGAGGAAACACATACTAGAAACTTAACAGCACACCTGGATGCTTTAAAACAGAAAGAAGCTAATACATCAAAGAGGAATAGAAGGCAGGAAATCATTGACTCACTGCTGAAATCAAATAAATAAAAGCAAAAAACAACAACAATAACAACAACAACAACAAAAAACCACCTCTATAAAGAATCAAGATATCATTGCATTTATCAACTCTGTTATTCTGCTTTGTTCTAAATTCTTCTATTAAGGGATATCTATAATATTTCCAGCCTAATGTCTGTGACATAAGATGAAGCCTCCGTCACTGTTTTGATAGAAAGGTAAATAAATTCAGATGTTCTGAAGATGTGAATGAACCAACCACAATTGTTTAAAAAAAAGTCACTAAGATGATGTGTAAAGATTTTCTCTTATACTCCTAGAGTGGCATTTACAACAACTGTTATTATAGATGACTCCACAAGAAAACAATGGACTCATATGTAAAGACAAACAACCCAATATAAGTCAGAAGATAATCATAGATTATTGAAGGGGAGAATGAAGGATTTTAAAAGACAGAGATGTCAAGGGTATAAAAATCAAAGCTAAAGAATCAATCTTACTTTGCTAATAGTGGTTCACTTTGACTGTTACAAAAATAAATGCATCGCTATGGAAACCCTGCATATCTATGTTAGAGTTTCTGTTTATATGGGTTTCAGATCAGAGGGGATAGGTAATGTTCCTATTACTTTTGCTTTTTTAATATCCATGTCTACTTAATAGGTTTTCTAGCCTAGCATCCTTAGGAAGAAATCTGAATAGATCCATTGAAACTTAGCACTAGTAGGAATATATATATTTTTAATATAGACAAATGCCTGGGGTTGTGTATGGTTTATGCCATATAAGAGATAAGGTTTAGAAAGTGATATGAGATAATATATTAAATGAAAAAAGACAGAGAGTCAGAATGTAGGGATATAAAAATGAACTGTGTCACTGTTAGTCTCTATGGTAAAAACAAGAAAAAAATTTCGCAAGTTTGGAAGTATTTCATTTCATAAGGTTCTAGTATAGTTTTCTATATTATATTACTTTGAAGTGTTTTTAGTTATATCTTCAGCTCAATACAGGATGGTATATAAATCAATAAATCTTTAAAATGGCCTTGTTCTAGCAATATTTCAAGGATACTAGTAAACTCACTCTTATGGAAAACATATGAATAGCTAAACCATTTGCTAAAGAAGGGAACCATATCATACCATCCTCTGATTTCATTATGGACCCTTGGTAAGTGTGATTTCAAATATACTTTCGTACCCACACACAAAATGCATAATCCAATATAGAAATTATATATAACTAATATATATATATAACTAATATATATAACTAATATATATAACATATATATAACAAATTAGAAAGCACAAGAATGTTCCACTCTAAAATGAATGTTGATGTCCCTTGCTTTAAAACTTTTCCTTGATACACCATCAACCTGTTTCTACTTCCCAAGAATATGGGTGGAGATAAGAAGTCTTATAGGGCATCTGGGGAGATGGGGAACTGGGAAAGTTGAAATCATTCAGGATGTACACAAAGAATAAAAAAGAAATGGGGCCACCAAATATAATGAGGAAATTACTAGTCACTGAGGTTGGGGCTTCCTTCGTGCTATGCACTCAGTGTGTCAACTGTTTTCTCTCAACTCTATTTTTCCTTTTGCCAAAATCTATTATTTTCTGACTTTAGACAGATAATATATAAGTTACAGAGACATATATCCAGGCATACTTTCTTATATTTGGGCTACAAAGGGAAAACCTAATTTAGCTCAAGGAATTATTTTTTGTTTCTCCACTATTTCATTTTCCTCTGCCTAGAATTAATCAAAAGGTCACCAGCTCCATCACTGCTGTATTATCTGTCAGTTAAGGAAATGTTAATTGAATCTTTAGTATTCAGAGATTCTGAGTTAATAGCCACTTATCAGTAATTACATTCCATGTGAATTATTTTTTGATTTAGTTATTCAATTAGAATATTTCCAGTTCCAACCATTTCCTAAAATGAATTCATGAATTTATTGTTTTTAGTTGCTGAGAAGTACTCCATTGTGTAAATACACCACATTTTATTTATATATTCTTCTATTGAGGGACTTTTGTGTTCTTTCCAGTTTCTGGCAATTTCAAATTGAAGTAGAAACATGCTAATTTGCTTGGTGATTGCTATCCTCTAATACAAAATTCAGAAATATATAGTGAAGAGATATGAGAGTGGAACACAAGTATGCTACTTTTTTTTTCTATTTCATTAGGAACATGAAATGATACAGCATATATAACCGTGAAAATTTCCTTTTATTTAGTTTAACTATTTTTCCTAGATGTACAAGTATCCGTTTTTTATTTAGTAAGTAGGTCAGCATAGGAAGGATTTGTGACTTTGTAAAGAGAAAAAAAAACTTTTGAAGTGTTTCAAAATGCCTCTTTATGAATCACACTGCATATTTCATGCTGTGTAAGAGATAGATGTGATACACACTTGTAATTTTATTTATATGGAAGATGAGAGATTGCGTCCATTTCCTTTGAATTTCAGGAAACAATTCCTTAATATAAGTTGAAAAATAATACTGATACTTTAGTGTACAAACCTGACACAAACATACATTTCATTTGGTATAACAAATCAAAGGGAATGTTTCAAGATTACATTAAGACTATAATTCTGTTAGTCATTTAATTATGTCCTTTCTCTGTTTTTCTCTTATTAAATTAATGCCATTGATCTTATTGCTCCAATTGTATTTTCAATATAATGGTTCCCAATATTTTATGGAAGTTTTGTGTTTAAGTGTTTTTATTTGTTTGTTTTTGATTTTCTTTTAGCATTTTACTTTAATTGCCTGTTGACTATTAGGAAGATAAAGAATGTGTTGTGAATATTCTTTATGAATGATATTGGAAGGTAAAATATCCTTAGAGTAATTCATATGAAAAAAATACTCTTATTTTAAATTTTAAAATGGAATAAAATAACACAAGTCTTTTATTCTTTCTAAAGTTTTGTTTCCTTTGCAATATGCTTTTATTGGTTATATATACTCGAGCAGTAAATATTTATTTATTCTTTGGAATGCCCCTTACATCCCTGATCACAGAAGTATGATTTGGAATTTATGTTGAAAATATTTCCTGTTTCTCATGACTGTACTTGTATGTGTGCATGTAACATGTAAACTACTCAAATATATAGACATATCTATTGAAATAGTAATGTTGAATCTACTGTAATAGTAAAACGTCAAAATAAATGATAACTGGCTAAATCATAAATATATCTGTGCTGAATTTGAATGGTAATTTCAAAAAATGTTAAATTATAACTCTATTACAACAGATAAGGAATAGTTTGGCCTTTTTTAATACACTGTGATATAAAATACATAAATCAAAACTGAATAATTATTTGAATTGAGTGTCTTGTTTTCAATTTCCAAGATTTATAAGTTATCACTGTAAGGAATGTAAATTACTATACAAATTAATACCATATCTCTCCAATTCTGAGATTAAAGTCATGTCATACAGCATATATCATGGATTTTGAAAACAAATGTTCAGTATAAACATCTCAATTTTACTAAAATACCAATTTATAAGACTCATGTAGAAAAATAATTTTATTTTTGCTTTTCAATTACATATGATAAAATTATGTAAATCTGTACCATTTTACCATGCACAATACAAGATTTAATACAAATGACAGGCACGGTAATGGTGGCAAATGCCTTTATCCCAGCAATTGGTAGGCAGAGGCAGGAGGATCTCTGAGTTCAAGGCAAGTCTGGTCTACACAATATGTTCCAGGATAACAAGGGCTACACAGAGAAAGCTTGTCTCCCAAACACAAACAAACACACAAACTGACAAGAAAACAAAAGAACAAAAAAACAGGGAGAAAACAGATAATTGACACCACGATAAATTTTGTCTTTCCAGAAAGAACTTGCTTATATATTGGATATAGTAAAACAAAGCAAATATTGAGGTAAGTCTGTCCTAAATATTTCTTTATGATTTTAGGTGAAGATTGTTGAAATGACATACAAAGAAACAAATATAAAAAATCTCAAACAAAAAAAAAATTGCACCAGAGAAATTTGGTCTTTTCAGAAAGAGTTTGCTTATGTATTGTATATAATAACACTAAACAAATATTGAGGGAAGTCTGTCCTAAATATTTCTCTATGATTGTAGGGGAAGATATTTAAAATGACATACAAATAAACAAACAAAACTCAAACATCGAAGTGACACCAGAGAAATATTTTCTTTCCAGAAAAAAATGCTTATTCCTAAAATATAATAAAACAAAACAAATGTTGATGGATGTCTGTCCTAAATATTTATTATTTTTTGTGAAGATCGATAAAAGGTTTAAAAAGGTAAAGAAAAATGAATGGGAGAGCTTATTGATAGTTAAATAAATAATAATAACAAAAGCAATTCCTTACACAGCACATGGCTAAGGAGTGCCTTTAAAACTTTTGCAGTGAGAATTCATCATAATTATTACATGTTTGCCTTGGATACATAAGAAATCAGAAGGATTTATAATTAGGTAATATATAAGTATCATAGATGAAAAATTGGGATGTTGTATATATGAGGAAACAAGTTCATTTTAAAAGTTTGTAAAAAAAAAGAAACTGACAAATACACCACTGTTTAGGTACAGTGCGAAATTTGACATTCTCTACAGCAAAATGAAATGAGATTATATATGATGAAAACATGATACCTCAAAATGAATAAAACAGAAAATGGCGAAGTCTAAAACAGATAGGCAAAGGGGAAACTTTCTGTAATAGAACATTTTTGTCTCAGGTATGATGAGCATCATATAAATGGGAGTAAAAGAACCTGAAATGCTTTTAAAAGGCTAGTTATCATGTCCATAGTACACAGAAACCATATATAGATTTTGAAAATATGTTCAGTATACCTACATCTAATAGTGGGCTAATATCAACAATCTTTACAAATTTGAAGGAATTAAACTCTCAGAAACAAATTTATCCAAATAAAAACTTGGATAAAAAATGTAAAGAGAATTCACCATAGAGGACTATGTAATGGCCAGGAAACATGTACATAAATATACAACATCTAATGGCAAGGGAAATATATAAGAAATATACAAAATCGAATGGCCAGGAAAATGTACAAAAATTTACATCATCATTATTCCTTAGAGAAATTAAAAGAGGAATCAACCTGAAATTCCACCTAACATCTGTCACAATGGCTTACATTAAATGTAATGGAGAGAATATTGACATAAGGAAACAATCTTCTTTAAATTAAAAATAAACTGGTACAACCTTTGAGGCCTCTATGTAATGTTACATTAAATAATTAGAATTAGTGATAAGTGAAGACACACCTATATTGGTCCTAAAACTTTACCCAAAAGATGGTTTGCAATACAACAAAAACATATGCTCTACTCATGTTTTAGAACCTATTTTTGTAATAGCCACAGTTTGGAGACAACCCAGTTGTATATTAGCTGAAAAATGAATACTGAAATTGTGGTTTATGTAAAATATAGAATTCTATTCAGCTATAAAAAACAAGTTGCTGACATCATGCATTTTATAGTCAAATGTGACGAATGAGAAAATATCATACTGAGTGAGCAAACCCAGACCCAAAAAATTGGCAGGGCATGTGTTAACTAATAAATGGATATAAAAAGTACAGATTAGTAGTGACAACCCAAAGACCGTAATTAGTGTATCAAGAAGTATGGTACAAATGAGGAGGCTTTAGTCCCACTTTAAAACAAGAGCACAACAATCACATGAGGTAGAGAAATGGTGAAACCTTTGTAGGATGCTGTACAGTTATGGGAAATGGCAGGTGCTAGATTAGGGATGCTTAAAATTAGAAGATCAGGGGTTCTGGAAAAGAATGGAATATGCACTTGAAGAATTTAAACTTCAATGAAGGTGTAATGGCTGGGAGGCATCCAGAAATACATAGAGCTGTGAGATGTAAGACATTTCTAATACCCAATAGGTGTGAATTTTCTTTTTCCTTATATGTAAATTTGGGTTATTTATGTGACATGTTTATGATTACTAGCATGCTTATTTTGAGAAGAATTTCATGATATTTTATGCAAAACAACATACAAAAAGCCTACATTTAAATATCATCCATAGTGACATGGAACCTGGAGATTACTCCTCAAGTATATTTTTAAATCCCCCAACCCCAGTAGATGGATGGGATAATATTCCTGGCTTCAATATTTTTGACCCAGATTTCCTCATCTCTTAAAATATTGCAGGAGAAAAATTAATCTGAGACTTAAGGAAAAACAAAATAATATCTGACCTAATTTGGGTTCCATCCCATGTGCAGGAAGTGAACCCTGGCACTATTATTATTACTATGCTGTGATTTCAGTTTGGAGATTAATAGGACTTTCTTCTGAATGGCTGTGCCAGTAGAAAACAGAGACAAATGTACATATTTATTACCAGACATCGGACTGAGGTCATCGGATACTAAGTAAGAGTGAGGGAAAGAGGTTAAGCTTCAAGTATCCTTGATCCCTAGGATTTCACAAAGTCTAAACCTGAAATATTCTTACAGTTGCTGGTCTAACACCCCAGGGAAATTAGGGTGAAGTGCACCGTCTTGGTCTCCTTCAGTTGTAGAATCAATCTAGTAGAAACTCTATGATTTAGGGAACAGGGATGCGAGGTAGATTTGCTTGGGATCAGCCTCTCACATGCCAATGAAGAAGGGAGGTAGTAAGAAATACTGGGAATAGAAGAAAACATTTTTGATACAAATATATATTTAATAAACATTCACACCATCATTTAATATTTTTGTACACTTCGTAGAAGTCTCAAAAAATTTAATAATGAATGTGAACTCTCAATACTTTAAGTTATTTCACCTCAGAGTAGATCCCAAAAACATTCATGAGATGGATATTCATGGCTACTTTTTTCCTACAACCTTGTCTACAAAAAAATAAGGAAATTTTATTATATATCATTCTCAACTTAAATGGAGAACATGGAATATGGCCAAATCCAGTTTTGTGTGATCCAAGGAAAAATTAAGATTTAACAAATAATACATTATAAGAATCGGTTTCATCGAATTCAGTATTAATTATAATATCCATTATTATGTGTTATAAACAAAAAAAGGAAAATAATCTTGATATAGTGAATGTTGTACAGAAGGAATATCAGAAAATACAGAGTCAGGAAAGAGGTAAAATTATGAAGCTATTTAACTTTAATATTATTAAAATTATAAAAATGCTAATTATTAATTTGAAAATAATCTTAAAATGACTTTTAAACTGCTTAGCACATGGATCTTTTTTTATTTTAAAGGCACCACGCAGAAGAACTAATTGTAATTAAAGAAACCCAACTGAATTTTCTGATTTATAGAACATTCTTCAGGTTTCCTTAGTTACTTCCTGTTGGATAAGGAAATGTGTCCATTTAATTAGAAAAAGAATGACTGTTGAGTTGGTTGATGGGAAATAGTAAGGATAAAAAATTAGCTGTGTAGTTTAATCAAAAATAATTTTTCCAATAAATTTTATTCTCTTAACAATTTGAATGTAAAGGTGAATGAATACATACATGAAATCCTTACCACTTTACAGATCACTAGATTTTGCTTTTGCAATACTAATTTTATGTTTGTAATGTCTATTATTAGTTGTGTTCACTGTCCAAATTTCAATGCTATTTGAGATACATTTTAGAATTTAATTACCTTGCTTTTAAATTTTGACATTAAGAGACTTTCTTTATGATTTCCTTTTGTTTAAAGACTTCCAAGCAAATATTTTATAGATTTAGGGATATGAAACAATGTCTTGTGTTCCTTCAAACAAAATTTTAATCTCAAAATCACATATGAAAACATATATTTTGATAGTTTTGTTTAGTGAGAGAGTGTGTTCGATAGGGATAAATGGAAGAAAGGTTATGATTGCATTGTAAATTAAACAAAACTAAAATAAATGAACAGCGGGAGGAGAATTTATATCTGTCCTCAGGTGTATAAAGTCAATTATCATCCATTATAAAATTCTCTTATTCTTATATACTTCTGCTGCAATATTCTATTTCAATTTTCCCTTTTGAATACATTGATAATTAATATTTTACCACTAGTTTACAAATCAGAAAAAAAATCAGCTTAAAACAAAAATGTGAGACACTTTTTATATACAATTTTTGCGAATTCAATACATGCAACAAATAACATTTTTCTCTTCTTCTTGGTCGTAACATAAAACATTTTTCTAGACAACAAAATGAATGGATTCAATCTGATTTTAAGACAAGTCAATATCTTATGCAAATGAGAAAAGAGAAACAATATGGGTCTTTTTTATTCATATCTAATTTTGAGATCATTTCTAACCTTTTATTTATAATTAGATATAGTCTTTATTTGCATTTCAAATATTATCCCATTTCCTGGTTATCCCTCTGATAACACCTGATCCATTCACTGCCTCCCAAATGGTCACCAAAGGAACAAATTCTACTTAGCTATGCCAACATTCCCCTATAAGTCTTCCCTGGACCAATGTTCCTTCTTTCCACTGTTGTCCACGAAATCCATCCTCTACTATATATGCAGCTGGAGTCATGGAACCAACCTGTGTATTCAGGCTTTGTCCCTGAAAACCTGGGGTTACCTGATAATTTCACTTCTTGTTCATTCTACTTAATCTTCTTCTACAAGCTACTTAATCTCCTTGAGTCCTTTCTCTACCTCCACCATTGGTAAACTTGTACTCAGTTCAATAGGTGGTAGAGAGCGCCCTTCTCGGTATTTGTGGTGGCAATACACAGTTCTATCATACTCATGTTAACAAGTGCTTGTTGACATTCACAATAGTGGCTGGTTTGGGGGATTATATTTGTGAAGGATCCCCAGAAGGCGCAGGCTTTTTTTGTTCTGTCTTTATTAGTATTCCTTTCATGGCAAAAAATAATGGACTTAAAAAAATGTACAGTGTAGAAATTTGGTCGCACAGCTAGACCCAATTTCCTGTGAAAAACATTCTTTAAGATGGTCTATCAACATTTTTGTATCTTTGATCTTATGAAATTTGTTTTCTAAATGGAATCTCAGGGTGTAACTATTATGTTCGACAGGAAAAGAACACGGGTGTGCTGTCTTACCTTGTTGGCCATATTAATTCTTCTTTGAATCTCCCAGGATGTTATTTTTCTTTTGGTGGGGGGTTGTCTCAGAAAGACATGTTAAAAAATGAAGATAATTTAGTGAGACCATAGATGTTGAAGAGTACATTAATATGTGGATGTAATAAAACAAGTATGGAGAAATAATATAGAAAAATTAACTCTTTGAAACTAAAGCTTTTATTTCACACAAATGTTTATATTAAACTCAATTGAATTAGTAGTTCTGATTTCTCTTCATGTATTCCACTTCTCGATTTTTAAATGGCTTTAGTATAAACAGGATATTTACTATCATCACTTCCCTTGCCTAGATGAAATGTTATTATTCATAGAGTGTTTTCAGAGTATTATAGGAAGCAGAATTGCACAAAGAAGGACGATTTATAAAAATCAAGGATCAGACTATCACTGTTTCCATCTGCAACTTTAGAAAATGTGAATTAGTGATAACAACCTAGCTAAAAATTCTGATTTGAAGCAAAATCTAGGAATGTTTTCATAATGGCATATGTTGCAAATCACGATTAAATAATGTTAATTAAATAAATTGGTGCAATGGTTATGTTGTATGAAATTAATCTTTATATTAAGCAATTGTTCTTTGATTATTTTGAAATTCAAAATGATACATATATGCACACGTTAAGAACAGAATGAAAATGGCTTGAACACATTTTCTTTCATTGCATAATAAAGGACATATAGATAAGCCAAATATCCTGAACTAATATATTTTTATATTTGGAAATAATGTCACCACATTTAACATGCTTTCAACATAGATTACAGGTATCTTAAAATGAATAGTAAGTAAAATATACTTTATGACTAATACTTTCTGGAGGTACTTAAAACAAAGAAACAGGATGAGAATTATACACTCCCAATGATGAATGGTCACTCAAAATGAGTATTCATTAATTGTATTTTCATTGTTGAATCGAGACAACTACAAAGTAATCCTTGCGCAGAATGGGAACTAAAATGTTGAAAGCTACTCAAAAAGCAGACAGAGCCTATTTAAATTTTTCTTTTAAAAGTTTAATTCTGATTGATTTATTAGTAAATGTGAGTGTGTGAGAACCTTAATTGTATTTTTCCAGTAATTTAATAAACCCTGGTTTGTATATTTATTTTATAATACAAATAGTATATTTGTACTATTTAATAAATTGCATTTACTTGGGAGTAAGGGAATGCAATTTTTAATTTTATGATATTTATTTTTTACTACCAAGAATAATTCATTTCAATTAAAAATTAAATGTTCTCATATGTCTGCAAAAATATTAATTCTTTTGTAATATTTCAGTTACAGAAAAATTAAATTGTCCAAATAAAACATGGAGTGTACTCTTCAGTTTTTCTTAATTATATAAAAATTTGATAAAATATTTTAATTATAGTTGTTTGAGAAATTAATAAAATAATATCATTGATGTTTTGAATAAATTTAAGTGATTTGCACACCTGAAGAGGTGTCCAGTCCTATGTTGTTTTTTTGTTTTTCAATTACAAATCTTTCAGTTTACAAATCTGTGAAGAAAACAAAGACAATTAAGAAAAAGGATTACTAAAATTTGTGCTATTGAGCATTTTTAATTTTGATAAGCTAAAGTAAAAATTTAAAATTTCTCAAGAAAATAAGTTATTATGGAAAGAGTTTTGTGGGGGGAAACAAATGAAAGAACAAATGAGAAATAATTATGTAGGGTAAATAAAGCAGGGGAAGAAAGATTCCTTGCTAATGACATTCTTGTATTGGTCCATCTAACACTGAATGGTTTACATCCATTTGAGGAATAAAATAATAAGAATTGATCTACAACATTCTCTGGGTGTATGTCCCAGTTTTATCTGCTGTAGCATATAGTGGGAGAGTTTCAACAATCTCATCTCAGTCAGGATCACAAGGTGAGGTAAGACATGTGATAAGGCAAAACCAGTGTTATTTTGAAAGAGATTATATTTTCAGTTCATACTCACTAAGGCTTAGGTAGAGTTCCTTATAGAGCTAGCTTTGCAAAGATTCTTTGGATCATATCTTCACTGATCTTCTATTTGCAGAGAGAGGCAAAGGTGAAATCTTGTCCTGCTATTCATCCAAATTCCTTCTGCTAACTTGTATGTTGGCTGCATTATGGACATCTATAATTGGTATGCTAAAAATTGCTAATGTTAATTGTGTCCTGATTCTACTGACCTAGACTGATGTGAATAGATCAGGGAAGCATGCTATAAAAATAAAAAATTACTAAACATGTTTCCACTAATCTGGCATTTCAAAACATAATCAATGGAAAACAACAACAAAAAGATGTAAATAACATCATACAAAAAGCAACATATTGATCCCCTAATAATAAACCCAAAAGAAGATTATAAAATTCACAAATATAAAAATTCCAGGAAAAAGAACAAGAAGCAACAGTCCTTATTCCTTAACATTTTATAGCATCAATGCACTTGATGTCCCAATAAAGGATATAAACTAACAGACTGGATATATAAACAGGACCCAACATTTTCCTCCATAGAGGAAATGAATATCAGTATCAAAGCCAATATCTACCACAGAGTATTTGGAAAACAATTTTCCAAACAAATATTTCCTGGAAACAAGATGGATTAGGCATTCCAATATCCAGTAAAATAGACTGTCATCCAGAAGTCATCAAAAAAGATATAAAAGGACACTTTATACCCATCAAAGGAAAAACCTACCATGAAGTACTTTCAATTATGATCTTATATACTTTTCAAGCAAGGGCACCCACATCTATGAAAGAAACTTCACTAGAACTCAAAGCATGCATTGAACCTTACACAGTATTTGTGGATGGCTTCAACTCCTGTCATTCCTCAATGGACAGAACAGAGAAACAAAATTTTCAGAAACACAATAAAATTAACTGATGTTTTGTACCAAATGGAGTCAATAGATATTTGTAGAACATTTTATCCCAAATCAAAAGAATATACTTTCTCCTCAGCCTTTCATGATACCTTCGAAAAAATAGAGCATATAATTGATCACAAAACAGACCTCAAATGATATAAGGTGATAGAAATTATTCCAGGCCTCCTATCAGATTACTATGGAATAATTCATGAATTGAAATTATCATTATTAGCAGAAGATGAGTGTGTATATGTAATGGGCCCATAAAACTTCACCAGAAAACACTTACAACTGATAAACAACTTTAATAAAGTGGCTGGATATAAAAATAATTCAAGCAAATCAGTAGTCTTCCTGAACTCAAAAGAAAAACAAGCTGAAAAAAATTAGGGAAATGACACCGTTTGTGAAAGCCACATATAATATAAAGTATCTTGGTTTTACTCTAACCAAAACAGTGAATGATCTGTATGACAGTTATTTCAGGTGGTAGAATAAAGAAAACGATGAAAATTCAGAATAGGGAAAAAATCCTATGCACTTGGATTGGCAGGATTGATATACTAAAAATGGCCATATTGCCAAAAACAATCTACAGATTTAAAGCAATCCCAATTAAATCTAGGCAATATGGCAGTATCTGAACCAAACTCTCCAACATCAGCAAGTCCTGGTTATGCCAACACACCAGAGAAACAAGATTTGGATTTAAAATCACTGATCATGATGGTGCTAGAAGAACACAAAACGGACATAAATGAATCTCTTAAAGAAATACAGGGGAATATGAATAAGCTAGAAACCTGTATAATGGAAACAGAAAAATCACTTAAAGAAATGCAGGAGAATAAAGCTCAAGAGATAGAAGCCAATAAAGAAGAAACACACACACACACACACACACACACACACACACACACACACACAAAACCGTAAAGAAATTCAGGAGAACTTGAGTCAAGAGGCAGAAGTCATGAAAGAGGAAACACAAAAATCTCTTAAAGAATTACAGGAAAACACAAACAAACAAATGATGGAACTGAGCAAAACCATCCTGGATCTAAAAACAGAAATAGAAACAACTAAGAAATCACAAAGGGAGTCAACTTTGGAGATAGAAAACCTTGAGAAGAAATCAGAGGCCACAGATGCAAATATAAACAACAGAATGCAAGAGATGGAAGAAAGAATTTCAGATGCCGAAGATACCATAGAAACCATTGACTCAACAGTCAAAGAAAATGCAAAATGCAAAAAACTTGTTTCCCAGAACATCCAGGAAATCCAGGACACAATGAGAAGACCAAACCTAAGGATTATAGGCATAGATGAGAGTGAAGATTTACAACTTAAAGGGCCAGCAAATATCTTCAATAAAATTATGGAAGAAAACTTCCCTAACCTACAGAGAGAGATGCCCATGAATATACAAGAAGCCTACAGAACTCCAAACAGACTGGACCTGAGCAGAAATACTTCCTGTCACATAATAATCAAAACAGCAAATGTTCTAAACAAAGAAAGAATACTAAAGGAAAAAGGCCAAGTAACATATAAAGGAAGACCTATCAGAATCACACCAGACTTCTCACCTGAGACCATGAAAGCTAGAAGATCCTGGGCAGATCTCATGCAGACTCTAAGAGAACACAAATGTCAGCCAAGACTACTATACCCAGCAAAACTCTCATTCACCATAGATGGAGAAACCAAGATATTCCATGACAAAACTAAATTTACACAATATCTTTCCACAAACCCAGCTCTACAAAGAATAATAGGAGGGAAACTCCAATACAAGGAGGGAAACTACACCCTGGAAAAAGCAAGATAGTTACCTGCCTTCATCAAACCCAAAAGAAGATAACCACTCAAATATAAAAAGAACATCAAAAATGACAGGAAGTAATAATCACTATTCCCTAATATCTCTTAACATCAATGATCTCAATTCCCCAATAAAGAGACATAGACTAACAGACTGGATAAGGAAACAGGACCCTACATTTTGCTGCATACAGGAAACACACCTAAATGTCAAAGACAAAAACTACCTTAGAGTAAAAGGCTGGAAGACACTTTTACAAGCCAATGGTCTCGGGAAACAAGCCGGAGTAGCAATTCTAATATCAAATAAAATTGACTTTCAACCTAAAGTAATCAAAAGAGACACTGAGGGACACTTCTTGCTGGTCAAAGAAAAAATCCACCAAGAAGAACTGTCAATTCTGAACATCTATGCGCCAAATGCAAGGGCACCCTCATTCGTAAAAGAAACTTTACTAAAGCTCAAAGCACACATTGCACCTAAAACAATAATTGCGGGGGACTTCAACACTCCACTCTCCTCAATGGACCGATCAGGAAAACATAAACTAAACAGGGACACAGTAAAACTAATTGAAGCTTTGGACCAATTGGATTTGACTGATATTTATAGAACATTTCACCTAAAGCAAAAGAATATACCTTTTTCTCAGCACCTCATGGTACCTTCTCCAAAATCGACCATATAATTGGACACAAGGCAGACCTCAACAAATATAAGATGATCGAACTAATCCCATGATTCCTATCAGATCACCATGGTGTAAGAGTGGTTTTCAATAGCAACAAAACCAACAGAAAGCCCACATACACATGGAGGCTGAACAATACTCTACTCAATGACACCTTGACCAAAGAAGAAATAAAGAAATCAGAGACTTTTTAGAATTTAATGAAAATCAAGGCACAACATACACAAATCTTTGGGACACAATGAAAGCAGTGCTAAGAGGTAAACTCATAGCCCTGAGTGCCTACAAAAAGAAAATGGAGAGAGCATACACTAGCAGCTTAATGACACACCTGAAAGTCCTGGAACAAAAAGAAGCCAATTCACCCAGGAGGAGTAGAAGGCAGGAAATCATCAAACTCAGGGCTGAAATCAATCAATTGGAAACAAAGCGAACCGTACAAAGAATTAACTAATCCAGGAGCTGGTTCTTTGAGAAAGTCAACAAGATAGATAAACCCTTAGCCAGACTGACCAAAGGGCACAGAGAAAGTATCCAAATGAACAAACTTAGAAATGAAAAGGGAGATATAACAACGGAAACTGAGGAAATCCAAAAAATCATCAGTTCCTACTACAAGAGCCTGTACTCACATCTGGAGAATCTGGAGGAAATGGACAATTTCCTTGACCGATACCAAATACCAAAATTAAATCAGGACCAAATAGATCATCTAAACAGTCCCATAACGCCTGAAGAAATAGAAGGAGTCATAGAAAGTCTTCCAACCAAAAAAAGCACAGGACCAGATGGTTTCAATGCAGAATTCTATCAGACCTTCAAAGAAGAGTTAACACCAATACTCTTCAAACTATTCCACAAAATAGAAACAGAGGGAACACTACCCAATTCCTTCTACGATGCCACAATTACGCTGATACCAAAGCCACACAAAGTTCCAACAAAGAAAGAGAAGTTCAGACCAATTTCCCTTATGAACATCGATGCAAAAATACTCAATAAAATTCTTGCCAACCGAATCCAAGAACACATCAAAACGATCATTCACCATGACCAAGTAGGCTTTATCCCAGGAATGCAGGGTTGGTTTAATATACGGAAATCCATCAATGCAATCCACTACATAAACAAACTCAAAGAAAAAAAACCATATGGTCATTTCATTGGATGCTGAAAAAGCATTTGACAAAATTCAGCATCCTTTCATGCTTAAAGTCTTGGAAAGAACGGGAAATCAAGGCCCATACCTAAATATAGTAAAAGCAATATACAGCAAACCGGTAGCCAGCATCAAACTAAATGGAGAGAAACTTGAAGCAATCCCACTAAAATCAGGGACTAGACAGGGCTGCCCCCTCTCTCCTTATCTTTTCAATATTGTACGTGAGGTACTAGCTCGGGCAATTCGACAACATAACGAGGTCAAAGGGATACAAATTGGAAAGGAAGAAGTCAAACTATCATTTTTTGCAGATGACACGATAGTCTACCTAAGTGACCCAATAAACTCAACTGGAGAACTCCTACAGCTGATAAACAACTTCAGCAATGTGGCAGGTTATAAAATCAACTCAAGCAAATGAGTGGCCTTCCTATACTCAAAGGATAAGCAGGCTGAGAAAGAAATTAGGGAAATGACCCCCTTCACAATAGCCACAAACAGTATAAAGTATCTTGGGGTGACTCTTACCAAACATGTGAAAGATCTTTACGACAAGAACTTCAAGACTCTGAAGAAGGAAATGGAAGAAGACCTCAAAAAATGGGAAAACCTCCCATGCTCATGGATTGCCAGAATCAATATAGTTATAATGGCCATTTTGCCAAAAGCAATATACAGATTCAATGCAATACCCATCAAAATCCCAACTCAATTGTTCACAGAGTTAGAAAAAGCAATTAACAAATTCATCTGGAATAACAAGAAACCCAGGATAGCTAAAACTATTCTCAGCAACAAAAGGAATTCTGGGGGAATCAGTATCCCTGACCTCAAGCAATACTACAGAGCAATAGTGTTAAAAACTGCATGGTATTGGTACAGTGACAGGCAGGCAGATCAATGGAACAGGATTGAAGATCCAGAAATGAACCCACACACCTATGGCCACTTGATCCTCGACAAAGTGGCTGAAAACATCCAATGGAAAAAATATAGCCTTTTCAACAAATGGTGCTGGTTCAACTGGAGGTTAGCATGCAGAAGAATGCGAATTGATCCATCCTTGTCTCCTTATACTAAGCTCAAATCCAAATGGATCAAGGACCTCCACATAAAGCCAGACACTCTGGAGCTAATAGAAAAGAAACTGGGGAAGACCCTTGAGGACATTGGTACAGGGAGAAAATTTCTGAACAGAACACCAATAGCGTATGCTCTAAGATCAAGAATTGACAAATGGGACCTAATAAAATTACAAAGTTTCTGTACGGCAAAGGACACCATCAAAAGGACAAATCGGCAACCAACAAATTGGGAAAAGATCTTCACCAATCCTACATCAGATAGAGGGCTAATATCCAATATATATAAAGAACTTAAGAAGTTGGACTCCAGAAAACCAAACAACCCTATTAAAAAATGGGGTACAGAGTTAAACAGGGAATTCTCACCTGAGGAACTTTGGATGGCGGAGAAGCATCTTAAAAAATGCTCAACTTCATTAGTCATTAGGGAAATGCAAATCAAAACAACCCTGAGATTTCACCTTATGGCAGTCAGAATGGCTAAGATTAAAAATTCAGGAGACAGCAGGTGTTGGAGAGGATGTGGAGAAAGAGGAACACTCCTCCACTGCTGGCGGGGTTGCAAATTGGTACAACCACTCTGGAAATCAGTCTGGCGGTTCCTCCGAAAACTGGCCACCTCACTTCCAGAAGATCCTGCTATACCACTCCTGGGCATATACCCAGATGATTCCCCACCATGTAATAAGGATACATGCTCTACTATGTTCATAGCAGCCCTATTTATAATTGCCAGACGCTGGAAAGGACCCAGGTATCCCTCAACAGAAGAGTGGATGCAAAAAATGTGGTATATCTACACAATGGAGTACTATTCAGCCATTAGAAACAATGAATTCATGAAATTCTTAGGCAAATGGATGGAGCTAGAAAACATCATACTAAGTGAGGTAACCCAGACTCAAAAGGTGACTCATGGTATGCACTCACTAATAAGTGGATATTAACCTAGAAAACTGGAATACCCCAAACATAATCCATACATCAAATGAGGTACAAGAAGAAAGGAGGAGTGGCCCCTTGTTCTAGAAAGACTCAGTGAAGAAATATAGGGCAAAACCAGAAAGGGGAAGTGGGAAGTGGTGGGTGGGAGGACAGGGGGAGAAAAGGGGGCTTATGGGACTTTCGGGGAGTGGGGGGCTAGAAAAGGGAAATCATTTGAAATGTAAATAAAAATATATCGAATAAAAAAATAAAATCAACTCAAGCAAATCAGTGGCCTTCCTATACACAAAGGATAAGCAGGCTGAGAAAGAAATTAGGGAAATGACGTCCTTCACAATAGCCACAAACAGTATAAAGTACCTTGGGGTGACTTTTACCAAACATGGGAAAGATCTGTATGACAAGAACTTCAAGACTCTGAAGAAGGAAATGGAAGAAGACCTCAAAAAATGGGAAAACCTCCCATACTCATGGATGGGTAGAATCACTATAGATAAAATGGCCTTTTTGCCAAAAGCAATATAGATATTCAATGCAATACCCATCAAAATCCCAACTTAATTCTTCACAGAGTTAGAAAGAGCAATTATCCAATTCATCTGGAATAACAAAAAACCCAGGATAGCTAAAACTATTTTTAGCAACAAAAGAAATTCTGGGGGAATCAGTATCCCTGACCTCAAGCAACACTACAGAGCAATAGTGTTAAAAAACTTCATGGTATTGAGATAGGCAGGCAGATCAATGGAACAGGATTGAAGATCCAGCAATGAACCCACACACCTATGGCCACTTGATCCTCTACAAAGGGGCTGAAAACATCCAGTGGAAAAAAGATAGCCTTTTCAACAATTGGTGCTGGTTCAACTGGAGGTCAGCATGCAGAAGAATGCGAATTGATCCATTCTTGTCTCCTTGTACTAATCTCAAATTCAAATGGATCAAGGACCTCCACCATAAGCCAGACACTCTGAAGCTAATAGAAGAGAAACTGGGGAAGACCCTTGAGGACATCGGTACAGGGAGAAATTGACAAATGACACCTCATACAATAGAAAGATACTGTAAAGCAAAGGACCTTGTCAATGTGACTAAATGCAAACAAACAAATTGGGAAATATCTTTACCAACCGTATTATAGGCAAAAGGAAATATCCAGGATATAATACTCCAGAGAGCAAAATATCCTTATTTAATACAGGTTACAGAGCTAACAAAAGAATTTTCACCTGAGGGCTATAGAATGGGTGAGAAGCAGCCAAAGAAATGTTCAACAATCTTAGTCATCAGGGAAATGCAAATCAAACAACCTTGAATTTTCACTTCCCATAATTCAGAATTGCTAACATAAAAAATCCAGTAGATAAGAGTTGCTGGCTAAGATGTGGAGAAAGAGGAATACTTCTCAATTGCTGGTGGGTCACAAATTGGTACAATAACTCTGAAAAAACAGTCTGAAAGCTAATCAAAAACCTGGACATGATTCTACCAGAAGACGCTGCTATACCAGTTCTGGGCATATAACCGGAAGATTCCCCAGCATGTAATAAGGACACATGTTCCATTATGTTCATAGCAGTCAAGTTTATAATAGCCAGAAGCCTGAAAGAACACAGATGTCCCCCAACAGAGAAATGGATGCAGAAACTATGAGAAATATATCTATACACAATGGAGCACGATTCAGCTATTTAAAACAATATATTCTTGAAAATTTCCAGCAATTGGATACAAATGGAAAATATGATAGATACTGAGTGTGGTAACCCAATCACAAAAGAACACACTCACTGACAAATGGATATTAGCTTAGGAGCATGGAATTCCCAAGACACAATTCACATTTGAAATTAACCTCAAATTTTAAAATAAGCAAAGTATGTAAAGGACATGTATTCATTGCATTATAAAGGAATATACATACATCAAAAATGCTGCGCTAAGTTATTTTTATTTTGTATATACTACAAGAAATTGCAACATACTTTTCCACATATATTACAGGTATCTTAAATTATAATGAACACAATGTCAAATATATTGCATCCCTAATATTTTCAGGATGTACTAGAAACAGTCAAACTAACAGGATGAGAAAAGAACACCGCCAATGATTAATGGTCTCACAAAAAGAGAAATCCTTCCGTGTATTTTTATTCCTGAACTGATACAACTATAGAATAATCCTTGTCCAGAATGGGAATTCAAATGTTAAAATCTAGACAAATAGTATACTATTTAGAATATTCTTTTAAAAATCGTTTGTCAGCATCATGAATATGCTGTGCCACGCTTATATGGTAGAGGTATACACATTGGATGGTCTGTTTATTATTGACTGATTATTAAATGTGAAGGTGTGAGAATCTCAATTTTTTTCCAGTAATTTCATAAAATTCTGGTTTGTATTTACAAATAACATATTTATACTATATAATAAATTTCATTGGGAGTAAAGAAGTACTCTTTTACTTGGAGTAAAGTATAATTTTTAATTTTATCATATTTTTTGTACTCCCTAGCATATTGAAGTTCCTTTATTCATTCTTTTGGAATATTTCATGTACAGCATTATTAAAGTTTAGAAATTGAGAAAGGAGTGTACTCTTCAAATTTTCTTAATTATGTATAAACTTTGGTAAAATATATTATTTACAGCTCTTTGAAAAATTAATTCAAGTAATATCACTGGCTGTTTTGAATAAATGTAAGTTGCACAAATGATCATGTGTCCAGTCATGTGTTTTATTTTGTTTCTAGTCTTATCTTTTAATACAACTCGGTGAAGAAGAAAATGACAATGAAGAAAAAGGATTAGTAAACTTGGTACTATTAAGCATGTTAATTTTGAAAATCTGAAGTGGAAAATTGAGATTACTTTAGAAATTCGGTTGTTATGTAAAAGTTTTGATGTGACAAACAAATGAGAAATAATTTACTTAGGCTAAATAAAGCACGGGAAGAAAGGTTTTTGGTAATGACATTCTTGAATTGTCTACCTAACATTGAATAGTTTAAATCTATTTGGAGTAACAAAATAATGAAAAATATAGCAAAATATTCTCCAGGTTTATGTCCCAATTATTTATGTTGTTGCAAAGGGTGGGTTATTTTCAACAATCTCATTTCAGTCACGATCACAAGGTAAGTCAAGGCATATGATAAGGCCAAACCTGTTCCAGACTAGCGATATTTTGAAGGAGAATATATTTTCAATGGATACTCACTAAATCTTAGATAGGGTTCCTTATATTGCTAGCTTTGCAAAGAGTCTTGGGAACATATCTTCACTGATCTTCAGTTTGCAGAAAGAGGCACAGCTGAAAACTTGTCTTGGCATGCCTTCAAAATTCTCCTGCTAATTTGCATGTTGCTACTTCCTAGACATCTTTGATAGGTAAGGTTACCACAGCTGATTATTTGCGAAGCTTACACCACTGACCTGGACTGATGGTATATGTGTGAAGTGTTTGTCAATGGCTCAGTGAAGCATACTATAAAAATAAAAATAAAAATAAATAATAAACTTTTATCCACAAATCCAAAACTTCAGAACATAATCAAGAGAAAACATCACGAGAGGGATACCACACCTTATAAAAAGCAATAAGTTAATCTTCTATTAACAAACCCAAAAGAAAAATATAATTACACAAACATAAAAAAATTATCAAAAATAACAGGAAGCAACAAACACTATTTCTTCATATCTCACAGCTGTAATGCTTTCTATTCTCCAATAAAAGATATAGACTAACAGACTGAATATGTAAACAGGACAAAACATTTTGCTGCATTGAAGGATTGCATCTCATTGTCAAATACAAACTCTACCACAGAATTAAAGGCTGGTAAACAATTTTCCAAACAAGTAGTCCCCAAAATCATGATGGATTATGCATTCCAATAAACAGTAAATACACTGGCAACCAAAAGTCTTAAAAAAGGATATGGAAGGCCACTTTGTAAACATCCAAGAAAAATTACAACACGAAGAACTTTCAATTCGGAACATCTGTGCTCCAAATGCAAAGGCACTATCATTCATGAAAGAAACTTTACTGGAGCTCAAAGCATGCATTACACCTCAGGCTGCAATTGTGTGTGACTTCAGCAATTGACTCTCCTTAATAGACAGGTCACGGAACCATAAACTGTACAGAAGCACAGTAAAAATAACAGCAGTTTTTTACCAACTGGATTTAATACATATCTATAGAACATTTCGTCCTAAATCAATAGTATATAACATCTTCTCAGAACACCATGATATCTTATCAAAATTAGACAAAATTACTGGTCAAAAGACAGACCTCAACAGATATAAGTTTAATGAAATAATTCCATGCATCTTTTCAGATCACTATAGAATAAGGGTGATCTTCAATAGCAAAAAAAAAAAAAAAAAAAAAAAAAAAAAATGAAAGCAAACATATACCTGTAAGCTAAACAATGCTCTCCTTAATAATACATTGTTCAAGAAGGAAATAAGGATAGAAATCAAAGACTTTTGTGAATATAATTAAAATAAAGGCTCAACATACAAAAATTCTGTGACACAAAGAAAGCAGTTCTAAGACTAAAATTCATAGCTCTAAGTGCCTAGAAGAAGAAGCTGGAGAGAACACATACTACCAGATTAACCATATACCAGAAAGATTTAAAACAGAAATTAATACACACAAGAAGAGTAGAAGGAAGGAAATCATTCAACTCACGGCTAAATAATACCAAATAGAAAGAGAAATAAGTAGACAAGGAGCAGATTCTTTGATTAAATCAGCAAGATAGAAAACCATTGTGTAAATACCCAAGGATACCATATACTTCATTTATAGAGCAATAGAAAACTAAAGCAAGGATGTCCTCTGGGCTTACTGTGTACTATCTTAATATCTTGTGTTTTCTAGTAGATTCTGAATACTTGTCTGAAGAGAATTAGACATTTTTCAACTGTCAGGAACAATAAAGAAAAGAGTAGAGTAATATAAAAAAAAAAAAAATAAAAAACAAAACAAACCCTAGGACACAAAGTAAGTATCCAAATTAACACAACAAAAAATGAAAAGGGGAAAATGGGGGCGGCGGCGGCGGCAGTGGCAGTGCAGCAGTAGCAGGTCCAGCTGAAGGGCCATGAGCAGTGGAGCCAGGGCGACACAGGGACCAGTTAGGCACTGCGCCCACGACCACTGACCTTCGCTGACCAGCCGGGCAGCAAGCAGCTGCAGTTGTGCTGCGCCTTTCCTGCACGGAGGCCACTTCAGAACTCCCACCAGTCAGGAGAGGTGCATCCATCTTGGTTCTGGACTCCGGGGATTGGACAGACTGAGGTACACAAACATAATCCGAGGCCAACACCTTGGTGGTCTGAGCCCGACGGGCGTTGGCCTGCACCCAGGCCCTGGGCTGGTCGGGGTCCATCGGGGTGCCAACCCAGCCAGGGTTTTTTTTTGCCCAGGCCTGCACGCGCGCTGCCGCCATTTTGCCTGCAGGGCGACAGAGAGCTCTGGCGGGCAGACCTGTAACAGGCATAGCCTGAGGCTAACAAAGCGGGGGTTTAGGCCCCAAAAGGCACAGGACTGACCCCAAGGACTGGGCGGCTTGGTGGGCCATCTGTGAGTCAACCCGCCCAGGAGATTGTTAGCACAGCAGACTCTCCCTGTGCTTTCTGGGAGCGCGGGCGCGCAGGCCCTCCATCCTAGTCACCTGGCGGACCCAATTAACAGTAATAGCCCTAGGGGAACTTTGTTCTGACCTTGGCCTCCCAGGCTTTTGCCTGGACTCAGGGACTGGGCGGCCAGGCTAACCTTGTGTGCGACAGCCCGGTTGGCGCATCGGCTGCCCAGCGGAGTGAGCGGAACACAGGGGAGATCACAGCAGCATACACCATCCGCACTCCCTGGGGGTGCACACGGGCTCCATCTGCTCCAGAGACACAATCTGGGGCAAGGCCTCAGGCAGAAGCCCTCAGCTCTACTCCCTCCGCTTCCGGATCCAGATCAGCCTGCGCGGCAGCACCACATCTCCAAGTCCTGCAAGTGGCTACCTGGGCTTCCCGGAGGCCAGCTGGGAGAAGTCAGTGTGCTCCAGGGAATCCAGCGGGCCCCAGCGGGAGCCTTCGGGTGCCTGCTTTGGGATCTGAACAGCCTGGGCAGCAGCACCCTGTCTACAGGCAGTGCAGGAGGTAAGTTGTGCACCAGAGGCCAACTGGGAAGGGGCAGCTTGCACTGGTGAGTTCAGCACTGACAAAACAAACTAACAACAGTGAGAACTAGATGGCAAAAGGCAAACGCAGGAACGTCACTAACAGAAATCAAGGCAATATGGCAACATCTGAACCCAATTCTCCTCTACCAACATGTCCTGGATACCCCATCACACCAGTAAAACAAGATTTGGATTTAAAATCACTGGTCATGATGCTGGTACAGGAACACATGAAGGACATACTTAAAGAAATTCAGGAGAAAATGGATCAAAAGTTAGAAGCCCTTACAAGGGAAACACAAAAATCATTGAAAGAAATCCAGGAGAATACAAAAGCCAACAAGGAGAAAATGGAAAAAACACTTAAAGATATACAGGAGAACTTTGCTCAACAGGCTGAGGTCATGAAAGACGAAACACAAAAATCTCTTAAAGAAATACAGGAAAACTTTGGTCAACAGGCTGAGGTTATGAAAAAGGAAACACAAAAATCTCTTAAAGAATTACAGGAAAACACAAACATGCAAGTGAAGGAGCTAAGCAAAACCATCCAGGATCTAAAATCAGAAGTAGAAACAACTAAGAAAACTAAAAAATCGGGGGACAGAGATGCAAATATCAACAACAGAATACAAGAGATAGAAGAAAGAATCTCAGATGCTGAAGATTCCATAGAATCCATGGACTCAACAGTTAAAGAAAATGCAAAATGCAAAAAGCTTGTAACCCAAAATATCCAGGAAATCCAGGATACAATGAGAAGACCAAACCTAAGGATTATAGGCATAGATGAGAGTGAAGATTTACAACAACTTAAAGGGCCAACAAATATCTTCAACAAAATTATGGAAGAAAACTTCCCTAACCTAAAGAGAGAGATGCCCATGAATATACAAGAAGCCTACAGAACTCCAAACAGACCGGACCAGAACAGAAATACTTCCCGTCACATAATAATCAAAACACCAAATGTTCTAAACAAAGAAAGAATACTAAAGGCAGTAAGAGAAAAAGGCCAAGTAACATATAAAGGAAGACCTATCAGAATCACAGTAGACTTTTCACCTGAGACTATGAAGGCTAGAAGGTCCTGGGCAGATCTCATGCAGACTCTAAGAGAACACAAATGCCAACCAAAACTACTATATCCAGCAAAACTCTCAATCACCATAGATGGAGAAACTAAGATATTTCATGACAAAACCAAGTTTACCCAATATCTATCCACAAACCCGGCCCTAAAAATGAAAATAGGAGGACAACACCAATACAAGGAGGGAAGCTTCACCCTGGAAAAAGCAAGATAGTAACCTTTCATCAAACCCAAAAGAAGTTAAGAATTCAAATTTAAAAAATAACGTCAAAAATGATAGGAAGTAACAATCACTATTCCTTAATATCTCTTAACATCAATGGACTTAATGCCCCAATAAAAAGACACAGACTAACTGACTGGATACATAAACAGGACCCTACATTTTGCTGCTTACAGGAAACAAACCTCAGGGTCAAAGAAAAACACTACCTCAGAGTAAAAGGCTGAAAGACAATTTTACAAGCAAATGGTCTCAGGAAACAAGCTGGAGTAGCCATTTTAATATCAGATAAAATTGACTTTCAACCAAAGTCATCAAAAGGGACCCTGAGGGACACTTCTTGCTGGTCAAAGGAAAAATAGAAAAAGAAGAACTGTCAATCCTAAACATCTATGCCCCAAATGCAAGGGCACCCTCTTTCGTAAAAGAAACTTTATTAAAACTAAAAGCACACATTGCACCTAACACAATAATTGAGGATGACTTCAACACTGCACTTTCCTCAATGGACTGATCAGGAAAACAGAAACTAAACAGGGACACAATGAAACTAATTGAAGCTTTGGACCAATTAGATTTAACAGATATATATAGAACATTCTATCCTAAAACAAAAGAATATACCTTTTTCTCAGCACCTCATGGTACCTTCTCCAAAATCGACCATATAATTGGTCACAAGACAGACCTCAACAAATATAAGAAGATAGAACTAATCCCATGCCTCCTATCTGATCACTATGTAGTAAAAGTGGTCTTCAATAGCAACAGAAACAACAGAAAACCCACATACACGTGGATACTGAACAATACTCTACTCAATGATACCTTGGTCAAGGAAGAAATAAAGAAAGAAATTAAAGACTTTTTTGAACATAATGAAAATGAAAACACAACATACCCAAATCTATGGGACACAATGAAAGCAGTGCTAAGAGGAAAACTCATAGCCGTGAGTGCCTCCAAAAAGAAAATGGAGAGAGCATACATTACCAGCTTAATGACACACCTGAAAGCCCTAGAACAAAAAGAAGCTATTTCGCCCAGGAGGAGTAGAAGGCAGGAAATCATCAAACTCAGGGCTGAAATCAATCAAGTAGAAACAAAGAGAACCATACAAAAAATCAACAAAACCAGGAGCTGGTTCTTTGAGAAAATCAACAAGAGAGATAAACCCTTAGCCAGACTGACCAAAGGGCACAGAGAAAGTATCCAAATTAACAAACTTAGAAATGAAAAGGGAGATATAACAACGGAAACTGAGGAAATCCAAAAATTCATCAGATCCTACTACAAGAGCTTGTACTCAACACAACTGGAGAATCTGGAGGAAATGGACAATTTCCTTGACAGATACCAAATACCAAAATTACATCAGGACCAACTAGACCATCTAAACAGTCCCATAATGCCTAAAGAAATAGAAGGAGTCATAGAAACTCTTCCAACCAAAAAAGGCACAGGACCAGATGGCTTCAGTGCAGAATTCCACCAGACCTTCAAAGAAGAGTTAACACCAATACTCTTCAAACTATTCCACAAAATAGAAAGAGAAGGAACACTACCCAATTCCTTCTACAAAGCCACAATTACGCTGATATCAAAGCCACATAAAGATCCAACAAAGAAAGAGAACTTCAGACCAATTTCCTTTATGAACATCGATGCAAAAATACTCAATAAAATTCTTGCCAACCGAGTCCAAGAACACATCAAAACGATCATCCACCATGATCAAGTAGGCTTTATCCCGGGAATGCAGAGTTGGTTCAATATACGGAAATCCATCAATACAATCCACTACATAAACAAACTCAAAGAACAAAACCACATGGTCATTTCATTCAATGCTGAAAAAGCATTTGACAAAATTCAGCATCCCTTCATGCTTAAAGTCTTGAGGAGAACAGGAATTCAAGGCCCATACCTAAACATAGTAAAAGCAATATACAGCAAATCGGTAGCCAGCATCAAACTAAATGGAGAGAAACTTGAAGCAATCCCATTGAAATCAGGGACCAGACAAGGCTGCCCCCTTTCTCCTTATCTTTTCAATATTGTACTTGAGGTACTAGCTCGGGCAATTCAACAACATAAGGAGGTCAAAGGGATACAAATTGGAAAGGAAGAAGTCAAACTATCATTATTTGCAGACGACATGATCGTCTACCTAAGTGGCCCAAAGAACTCCACTAGAGAGCTCCTACAGCTGAAAAACAACTTCAGCAAAGTGGCAGGTTATAAAATCAACTCCAGCAAATCAGTGGCCTTCCTATACTCAAAGGATAAGCAGGCTGAGAAAGAAATTAGGGAAATGACCCCCTTCACAATAGCCACAAACAATATAAAGTATCTTGGGGTGACTCTTACCAAACATGTGAAAGATCTGTATGACAAGAACTTCAAGACTCTGAAGAAGGAAATGGAAGAAGAACTCAAAAAATGGGAAAACCTCCCATGCTCATGGATCGGTAGAATCAATATAGTTAAAATGGCCATTTTGCCTAAAGCACTATACAGATTCAATGCAATACCCATCAAAATCCCAACTCAATTCTTCACAGAGTTAGAAAGAGCAATTATCAAATTCATCTGGAACAACAAAAAACCCAGGATAGCTAAAACTATTCTCAGCAACAAAAGAAAATCTGGGCGAATCAGTATCCCTGACCTCAAGCAATACTACAGAGCAATAGTGTTAAAAACTGCATGGTATTGGTACAGTGACAGGCAGGAGGATCAATGGAACAGGATTGAAGATTCAGAAATGATTCCACACACCTATGGCCACTTGATCCTCGACAAAGAGGCTGAAAACATCCAATGGAAAAAAGATAGCCTTTTCAACAAATGGTGCTGGTTCAACTGGAGGTCAGCATGCAGAAGAATGAGAATTGATCCATCCTTGTCTCCTTGTACTAAGATCAAATCCAAATGGATCAAGGACCTCCACATAAAGCCAGACACTCTGAAGCTAATAGAAAAGAAACTGGGGAAGACCCTTGAGGACATCGGTACAGGGAGAAAGTTTCTGAATAGAACACCAATAGCGTATGCTCTAAGAGCAAGAATTGACAAATGGGACCTCATTAAATTACAAAGTTTCTGTAAGGCAAAGGACACCATCAAAAGGACAAATCGGCAACCAACAAATTGGGAAAAGATCTTCACCAATCCTACATCAGATAGAGGGCTAATATCCAATATATATAAAGAACTCAAGAAGTTAGACTCCAGAAAACCAAACAACCCTATTAAAAAATGGGGGTACAGAGTTAAACAAAGAATTCTCACCTGAAGAACTTCGGATGGCGGAGAAGCATCTTAAAAAATGCTCAACTTCATTAGTCATTAGGGAAATGCAAATCAAAGCAACCCTAAGATTTCATCTTACACCAGTCAGAATGGCTAAGATTAAAAATTCAGGGGACAGCAGGTGTTGGAGAGGGTGTGGAGAAAGAGGAACACTCCTCCACTGCTGGTGGGGTTGCAAATTGGTACAACCACTCTGGAAAGCAGTCTGGCGGTTCCTCCAAAAACTGGGCATCTCACTTCCAGAAGATCCTGCTATACCACTCCTGGGCATATACCCAGAAGACTCCCCACCATGTAATAAGGATACATGTTCTACTATGTTCATAGCAGCCCTATTTATAATTGCCAGATGCTGGAAAGAACCCAGGTATCCCTCAACAGAAGATTGGATGCAAAAAATGTGGTATATCTACACAATGGAGTACTATTCAGCCATTAGAAACAATGAATTCATGAAATTCTTAGGCAAATGGATGGAGCTAGAGAATATCATACTAAGTGAGGTAACCCAGACTCAAACGGTGAATCATGGTATGCACTCACTAATAAGTGGATATTAACCTAGAAAACTGGAATACCCAAAACATAATCCACACATCAAATGAGGTACAAGAAGAAAGGAGGAGTGGCCCCTGGTTCTGGAAAGACTCAGTGAAACAGTACTCAGCAAAACCAGAACGGGGAAGTATGAAGGGGTGGGTGGGAGGACAGGGGAAGAGAAGGGGGCTTACGGGACTTTCGGGGAGTGGGGGGGCTAGAAAAGGGGAAGTCATTTGAAATGTAAATAAATTATATCGAATAAAAAAAAGAATAAAACAATTCATCCATTCAAAAAAAATAATTCACAGACCACATGAAGCTCACAGAGCACATGAAGCTCAAGAAGAAGGAAGACCAAAGTATTGGTGCTTCGGTCCGTCTTAGAAGGTGGAACAAAATACTCATGGGAGGAAATACAGGGACAAAATGTGGAGCAGAGACTGAAGGAAAGACCATCCAGAGACTGCCCCACCTAGGGATCCATCCAATATACAGTCACCAAATCGAGACACTATTGTGGATGCCAAGAAGTGCTTGCTGACAGGAGCCTGATATAGCTGTCTCCTAAGTGGTTCTACCAGAGCCTGACAAATACAGAGGTGGATGCTTAAATCTAACCATTGGGGTCTCCAATAGAGAAGGAGTTAGATAAAGAAATGAAGGATCTGAAGGGGTTTGCAACCCCTCAACCAACCAGACAACCCAGAGTTCCCAGGTACTAAAGCACCAACCAAAGAGTACACATGGAGGGACCCATAGCTCCAGCTGCATATGTAGCAAAGGATGGCCTTGTTGGACATCAATGAGAGGAGAGGTTCTTGGTCCTGAGTAGGCTCCCCCTGAGTAGGGGAATACAATGGCAGGGAGGCAAGAGTGGGTGAGTGGATTGGTGAACACACACTTGACAGCAGGGGAAGGGGATGGGCTGGGGATTTGGGGGTTACTGGGAAATGGGATAACGTTTGAAATGTAAATAAATAAAATATCCAATTAAAAAAAGAAAAAAAAATGAAAAGGGAGAAAAAACGACAGAAAAAGAGGAAATCTAAAATAAATAAATAAATAAATAAATAAATAAATAAATAAATAAATAAATCATCAGATCCTACTACAAATGCATATATCAATAAAAGTGGAAAATCTGGATGAAATGAACAATATCTTAGCCAGATACTAAATAGCAAATTTAAATCATGATCAGACAGACCCTCTGAACAATCCCAAAGCCTCTACAGGAATAGATGTGCTCATTGAAAGCCCCTGTACCAAATAAAAGACAATACAAGATTTTTTTTTTTTTTTGCAGAATTCGATCAGAACTTCAACATAGAACTATTACCAATACTAAGCAAACTATTCTACTAAATAGAAGGAGACGGAACCCTGCCCAACTTGCTCTATGAATCCAAAATTACATTGATACCAAAACCAAATATTCAGCAAATATTCAACCAAATATTCAAAAAATAAAAAAGAACTTAAGACCAATATCCCTTAAGAACATCTATGCAAAAATGCTCAATAAAATATTTGACAGCTGAATCAAGAACATATGAAACTGATCATTCTTCCCAATCATGTAGACTTCACCCTTAATCCTTCAAATGCAGAGCTGTTTCAATATATGGAAATCCATTAATATTATTTAATTGGTAAACAAACTCAAGGAAAAAAATCACATGGTCTTTTCTTTAGATGTTGCAGAAACCTTAGAAAAAATTCAGCATCCCTTCATATTAAAAGGCTTGGATATAACAGGAATTCAAGGCCTATAAATAAACATAGTAAATACAATATAGAACAAACCAATAGCCAACATGAAGATACGTGGAGAGAAACTTGAAGCAATTCCTCTAAAATAAGTGACTAGACAATGCTGCCCTCTCGCTTTCTCTGTGTACTTACTCAGTATAGTACTAGAAATTCTAGTAAAAGCAAAAAGAAAACAAATGGAGGTCACAGGGATATGAATTCAAAAGAATGAAATAAAATTGTCATTATTAATAGATGATATGATAGTTTAATTAAGAGAACCATAAAACTCCACCAGAAAATACTTACAGCTGATAAACAAATTAAGCAAAGTGGCTTCTTACCGAATTAATTCAAGGAAATCAGTATCCTTCCAATACTCAAAGGATAAACAGGCTGAGAAAGTAATTAGGGAAATGACACCTTTTGTGATAGCCACAAACAATATAAAGTATCTTGGTTTGACTCTAACCAAGGAAGTGAAAGATCTGTATAGCAGGTACTTCATGTCTCTGAATAAAGAAATCGAAGATGACCTTAGAATTTGGAAAAACCTCCCATCTTGCATTGGAGAGTATAAGGCCCATTTTTCCAAAACCCATCTACAGATTTAGTGCAATCCCCATTAAAAAATCCCATCAAAATTATTCAAAACTTAGTAAATCATTTCTTAATTCTTCTTGAATAAAAATAATCCCAATATAGGCAAAACCAATTTCATAAGTAAAAGTAGTTCTAGGGGAATCAGTATCCTGGACCTCAGGCCGTAGTACAAAGCAATCGTGTTAAATACTGCATGGTTACAGTACAGTGACAGATAGGTAGAATAATAGAATAGAATTGTTTAGCAAGCAACGAACCCAAACAACTATGGTCGCTTAATCTTTGACAAAGAGTAAAATCCAAGCAGTGGGAAAAAGATAGCCTTTCCAACAAACTGTGCTGTTCAAGTGACGGTCAGCATGGAGAAGAATGTGAATACATCGATTCTTATCTCCTTTTAATAACCTTCATGTTCATGGCAGCCCTATTTATAATAGTCAGAAGCTGGAAAGAACCCAGGTATACCTCAAACGAAAAATGGATGCAAAAAATAAATAAACATAGTAAATGCAATATAGAGCAAACTAGTAGCCAACATCAAGCTACATGAAGAGAAACGTGAAACAATTCCTCTAAAATAAGTGACTAGACAATGCTGCCCTCACACTTTCTCTGTGTATTTATTCAATATAGTGCTATAAGTTATAGTGAGAGCAATAAGAAAACAAATGGAGGTCACAGGGATATGAATTCAACAGAATGAACTAAAACTGTCATTATTTACAGATAATATGATAGTTTACTTAAGGGAACCATAAAACGCCACCAGAAAACACCCACAGCTGTTAAACAACTTCAGCAAAGTGGCTGTTATCAAATTAATTCAAGCAAACCAGTATCCTTCCAATTATCAAAGGATAAGCAGGCTGAGAAAGTAATAAGTTAAATTAAACACATTATAATAGCCACAAACAATATAAAGTACCTTGGTTTGACTCTAAGTAAACAAGTGAATTACCTGTATGACAGGTACTTCAAGTCTTTTAATATAGAAATCAAAGATGACCTTAGAAATTGGAAAAAGTTTCAGTCCTCTTGGTTTGGAGAGAATAAGGTAAATCTTGACAAAAGCAGTCTAGAGATCTAGTGCAATCCCCATCAAAATCCCTTCTGAATTTTTCAAAAGATGGTAAAACATTTCTTAAATTCTTCTGGAATAACAATAATCCCAATATAGGTAAAACTAATTTCATCAGGAAAAGTAGTTCTAGGGGAATCAGTACCCTGGACCTCAGGCTATACTACAAAGCAATAGTGTTAAATACTGCATGGTAATAGCACAGTGACAGATAGATCAATAGAATAGAACTGATGAGCAAGTAATGAACCCACGCAACTATGGTCACTTGATCTTTGACAAAGAATAAAATCCTTGCAGTGAGAAAAAGATAGCCTTTTCAACAAACTGTGCTGTTCAAGTGAAGTTCAGCATGCAGAAGCATGTGAATACATCGATTCTTCTCTCCTTTTAATAAGTTCAAGTCCCAGTAAATCAGGAGCCTCTACAAAAAACGAGAAATTTTGATACTAATAGAAAAAAAAATGGGGAAAAGCCTTGATCTCAAAGGCTCAGGGAAAAATTTCCTAAACAGAACACCAATAGTATATTCACTTAGATCAAGAATTGACAAAAGAGACCACATAAAATTACAAATTTACTATAAAGCAAAGGACTCTTTCAATGTGACCAAATGGCAACCAACTAATTGGGAAGAGACCTTTATCAACCATATAACTGACAGAGGGAAATGTCCAGTATATATGACTCAAGATTATCAAATAAACCTATTAAAAGTGGGGTACAGAGCTGACCAAAGAATTCCACAGGAGCAATATAGAATCGCTGAGACAGGGCTATAAATTGCTGAACAATCTTAATCATCAGGGAAATGTGAATCAAAATGACTCTGAGAAATCACCCCCACAATTCAAAATGGCTAAGATTAAAACGTAGGAGATAAGAGGTTCTGGCGAAGATGTGGAGAAAGAGGAACACTTCTTCACTGCTAGTAGGTCGCAAACTGGTACAACCACTCTGAAAAATCAGTCTGGTGCTTCACCAAAGCATGGGTATGATACTACTGGAGAACCCTTATATACCAATCCTGAGCATATACCCAGAAAATTACAGAGCATCTAATAAGGACACATGCTCTACTATGTTCTTAGCAGCCCTATTTTAATAGCTAGAAGCTGGAAAGATCTCCGATGACTTGAAACTGACAAATGGATACAGAAAATGTGACATATGTACATACTTGAATATTCCTCAGCCATTAAAAGAGGAGAATTCATTACATTTTCCAGCAAATGTATAGAGCTGGAATAATCCTGAGTGAGGGAACCCAATCTCAAAAGAACACACATGGTATGCACTCACTGATAAACGGATATTAACCCAGAAGCTTGGGATTCCCAAGACACAAATCACATATGAATTAATCTCAAATTGAAGGAAGGGCAAAATATGGATACTCTGGCCCTTCTTAGAGTGGGAACAAAATACCCAGAGAAGGAGATTCAGGGACAAATTGTGCAGCTCAGGCTGAAGGAAGAAAACATCCGGAGACTACCCAACATAGTGATCCATCCCATATTCAGTTAGAAAACACAAATAAAATTAATGATGACCACAAGTACTTGCTGACTGGAGATGGATAGAACTGTCACCTGGAATATTTTGCATGACAAATATAGCGTGGAATCATATCAGCCAGCCATTGAACTGAGCACAGGGACCCATGTTGGGTTTCTGGAGAAAGGACCCAAAGAGATGAAGGGGTTTGCCTCACCAGTGGAATAACAATATGAGTCCCCGATACTCCCAGAACACACAATGTACAAAAAACATCAACCAATGAATAGACATGGCTCCAGAGAAAAAGGCAGCAGAGGATGGACTTGCTGGACATCAAAGGAAGGAAAGACAATTAGTACTGGAAAGGTTTGATGGAGCAGTGTAGGGGAATACCAGGACAGGGAAGCTGGAGGAGGCTGATTGCAAAAGTTGGGAGGGGAGAGGGTTATACTACTTTCAGAGGTGGTTCAGAAAGAATAGGCAAAATCCTTTGAAATTTAAATAAATATTTATTTAATAAATAGAGGAAAAAATAGAGAAAAAAGAAAATGACCATAAACTTTTATTACAGGCTACATTTAATCATCATATTGTCCAACACTTTATATTTATAGAAATTACATATTACAAAATATAACATACTTCATGCTCTCATATACATATTCAGTATATTCCTATCAAACTAATATGCCATCATCCATGAGCAATCCTATTTTATTACATCTTCTTTATATCATTATTTGTTTCTTTTAAACTTTTTTTTAAGTTTCAGGTTATTGGAGGTTTAATTAATTTATTATTATTATTTAAATATCTGTTTACATGTACAGTTTGATAACATGTGTAAAGAAGTTACAGTGAAGTTTTAAATATTCTGAGCATCACTGATCTATATTCATTCACCCAATGTATCTAAATGCATGTTTATAGGTTGGGTAAGAATCAATATTGAGAAAGGATACCTAAGCCTATGTAGGTGTTGGTTTATTTTCTTTATTTTTGTAAAGACCATATTGGCTACAGTTCATGGTGATCTACTCAGTGCTAAAATTGCACATATCACTTGGACATACTAATCTATGTCCTTTCTGTAATAATACAGACTGATAAACATCAATTCCTCACATAAGAATCTTATGCATATTTTACTTAGATTTTTTTCAGTCAACTTATCAGCTAAAGGTTTTGTAAAATTTAATTGCCACAATATTGGAACTAAGCTTCTGTCATAAAAAATTTCAGAGGCATGCATTTCTGCAGTTCATTTCTCTTCTTGGGAGGTTAAATGAGAGGGCCTTCATTATCTTCCTTATTCCCAATGTTTATGGTACAATAGTTGTGAGATGCTACAGATAAGTCACTCAGGGAAAATTAAAGAGAGCTTAAATTATTGGTTCAAGACCATGTTTCTTCTAGTGACAATCATGGTGCCTTGGAGTCTTCTGGTGAGCAGGCAGGGTTTCCATGGTCTAGATTAACTTAGGATATATTACAAGAGTGCAGAGTGGCATAGCATGGTATGATGAATACCTTGGCATGACATGGTATGAAGAAGACTCACTTTTCTGTGTAATGGTCCTTAGTGAGAGGCATAGAACTTGCCTGTCCAGACAAAATATTTATCATTGGAATGGATACACTGGCTTACTCATTGTGAACATGACATTAAACATATTTTGGAGAAAGAAATCCCCAGCAATGGAAGTTTATAGATTTAAATCCAGGTCTATGTAAATATATTATTAGAATGGAGAACACTAGGTTCTATGCTTCCTCTTCTGTAAACAAGGTGTTCTTAGTGGTTTTCAAGATCTCCAGATCCAGGATTTGTGCCTGGTCAAAGCAACAGAACTCCTGTCATTCTGACTTAAGAATTTGGATATTGAATTTTGCAACTATTAAATAAATTTTCTCTTTCTAGTTTGCCATCATGCCCTTAAATCATTTGACATTATCTAAAATATATTGAAGAGATTATTAAAAACAATAGACCACTTTCTGCCAAAAGAGGCATGGTAAGATTTAGGTTTGTATATAGTGTGGATAACGGAAGAATTTTTCATCTCTTCAAGGAAGCAAATTGTTGCAATTTCAATTCTTATTGTAGAACCCATCAATAAACACAGAAGAGATAAAAAAAATTGAAGGATGGTTTGGGAGCAGAAGGAAATATCACCTTATTGGTAGGAGAGTATATACTAAGAGGCAATGTTGTTGTACAATCCACAGATTTATGTGTCAATATGTTTGATATTGAGTTTCATTAACAAATGTCCTAGGACGAGGTAGCAGAACCTCTTAGACATGACATTGAATAGAAACAGATGGCTCATTTTCTCATGGAATATTTTCTTTCATAATGGTTCTAGTACCTCTTTGATGTAGATGTAATTGCAAACAAACTGATAGCACCTTGTATTAAGAAGAAATGAGTTACTTTTGTATTTTCTGTGAGTTTTTGCTGCTCTTTTTACTTAGATTTTGCCAGATGTGATCCTGTTATATTTTTTTACTGGGATTTATATATCAACAGAGTGAACAAGACAATGGAAGATTGAAAAAGTGCTCAAGCAAGACTATTGATGCCTTGAAAGCTTTTGAGTATGATAAGCTGTATGACAACACCTGTAGTCTGGTTCATACAGAGAAATCATACAGCTAGATTGGCTTTTTATAGAGTTTCAAGAACTTTTCTCTCAGTGTCCCAATCTTCATTTATATCTTATCTTTGACTTTGTTTAGTGAGAACTGTTATTTGAAACCATCAATTTAATTTTAAAATACACGTAATAAACTCAGATATTTTAGCCTGTAAAACATCATATTGATTACTGGATTAATCAAGGTGAGTGAATGCATGACACCAAATTTACACAATATCTTTCTACAAACCCAGTCTTACAAAGAATAATAGGAGGAAAACTCCAGTACGAGGAGGGAAATGACACCCTGGAAGAAGCAAGATAGTTACCTTCTTTCATCAAACCCAAAAGAAGATAACTACTCAAATATAAAAAGAACATCAAAAATTACAGGAGTAATAATCACTACTCCTTACTATCTCTTAACGTCAATGGACTCAACTCCCCAATAAAAAGACATAGACTAACAGATTGGATAAGGAAACAGGACCCTACATTTTGCTTCATACAGGATACACACCTCATTGTCAAAGACAAAAACTACCTTAGAGTAAAGGTCTGGAAGATAATTTTACAAACCAATGGTCTCAGGAAACAAGCCGGAGTAGCCATTCTCATATCAGATAAAATTGACTTTCAACCTAAAGTCACCAAAAGAGATACAGAAGGACACTTTTTACTGGTCACAGAAAAAATCCACCTAGAAAACTTTCAAATCTTATCATCTATGCACCAAATGCAAGGGCACCCTCATTCGTAAAAGAAACTTTACCAAAGCTCAAAGCATAATATTAAAGTTTAAAAAAACTCCGATAAAATAATAGGCATACAAATCTTTCCTATTTTATCCTTTCCTAAAATTATGCTATGCCATCCTATGCAACTTTCTTATATTATCCTATGCAATCCGCAATTTTGTGTTACAAATGTGATATGAAAATCTTCAGTTTTATCAGAAAATGTTACTACTTCAATTATCAATTATATCATAAAAGTATTTGTATGCCTATTATTTATGAGTTTTTTCAAAAAATAAACTTAATATTATCAACTATTCTTTGTCATCCTCAAATTTCACAGAAAGGATAGATGAGAATCTTCATTATATTCCAAAATATCTATACATATTTTAATTATATTTTAATGCATTTTTATACCTAGAATATTTCTGAGTGTTTTTCTGAATAAACCATCAATTTTATCAAAAACACTAGGTAAGCCTCAATTTTATCATACATATGTTGTAGGAAAATCTTCAGTTTTTTCAGGAAATATATCCACTTCGTTTTTCATTTATATTCTAAATGCATTTGTATGCCTAGATTTGTATCACAGTGTTTTTCCAAATATATATATATTATAAATTATCCTATGTAATCCTCAATTTTGTGAGACATGTGTTAAATGAAAATCTTCATTTTTATCAGAAAATGTTGCCACTTCAATTATCAATTATATCCTAAAAGTATTTTTATGCCTATTAATTTATCTGATGTCTTTGAAAATAAAACTTCAATATTATCAACTAAAAAATGTGTTGAATTTTCATGGAAATCGACTTAAAGCTGTAGATTACTTTGGGAAAACATCTATTTTTTCAATGTTAATCTTAATTTTCATTTACATATTTGGTAGGTTTTTTTTTTCCTTCAGGAAGTTATATTTCTTTTCCTACAGATCTTACACTTGCTTGTTTTAACTCTGTCAAAGATATATTGAAATTATTTTTGGCTATTGTTAAGTGTGTTGTTTTTCTGATTTATTTCTCAGAACATATTTAATTTGTATTATGAATGACAACAAATTTCTTCATCATTTACATAGTCTACTTTTACATCTCCATTGTGTCTAAATTGCACTTTGATAAATGTTTTATCAGATTCAGATATTCTCTCCTAAAATGAATGCATTAATCACCTATATGATGTTGAGATGTTTTTTGGTTATAGAAAACTGGGCTGACATTTGTTTTCTCTTAGGGTCTGTGTGACATCTGATCAGGATCTTCTAGTTTTCATAGTCTCCATTGAGAAGTCTGGTATAATTCAGATAAGTCTATCTTTATATATTACTTGACTTTCCCCCTTATTGCTTTTAGTCTTATTTCTCTGTTTAGTGCATTTTGTGTTTTGATTACTTTTTTTATTTGATATATTTTTTACTTGCATTTCAAATGATTTCCCCTTTCCTGGCTCCCCACTCCCCAAAAATCCAATAAGTCCTCTTTTCCCCCATCCAACTCTTCCAAATACCCTGTTCTGTTATGGGCCTATACTGCTGCACTGAGCCTTTCCAGAACCAATGGCCACTCCTCCATTCTTGTTCTTCTTGGACATAATTTGATATGTGGATTATATCTTGAGTATTCCAAGTTCCTAGTCTAATATCCGCCTAGAAATAGTAACACTCCTCCACTGCTGGTAGGATAGCAAAATAGTACAACCACTCTGGAAATCAGTCTGGCTGGTGGTTCCTCAGAAACTGGGCATGCCACTTCCAGAGGACCCTGCTATACCTGGACATATACCCAGAGGATTCCCTAGCATATAATAAAGACAGATGTCCCACTATGTTCATAGCAGTCCTATTTATAATAGCCAGAAGCTGGAAAAGACCCACATGTCTCTCACTGGAAGAAAGGATACAAAACTGGAATATATATACACAATGGAGTACTATTCAACCATTAAAAACAATAAATTCATGAAATGCTTAGACAAATGGATGGCGTTGTAGAACATCACACTAAGTAGGTAACCCAGTCTCAAAAGATCAATCATTGTATACAATCACTGATAAGCAGATATTAGCCTAGAAACTTGGAATACCCAAGACATAATCCACATATATGATGTCTAAGAAGAACGAGAAGGGAAGAGTGACCCTTAGTTCTAAAAGATTTATTGCAGCCAGTATAGGCCCATACCAGAACAGGGAAGATGGAAGAGATGGATGAGGGAACAGTGGGAGGGAAGAGGGCTTATGGGACTTTCAGAGAGTGGGAGCCCAGTAAGGGGCAATCACATCCTCAGCAACTCCTGCTGTCTCCTGAGATTTTAATCTTAGCCATTCTGACTGGAGTGAACTAAAATCTCAGTGTTGTTTTGATTTGCATTTCCCTTATGACTAGTGATCCTGAACATTTTTTTAAAGATGTTTCTCAGCAGCGGTGAGATGGAGTCCTGTGATCTTAGGTATCCAGGCCCTGGCAGCTCAACCAGCTCAGCAAGGGAAGCTCCTGACCAGCTGGGAGTTACAGAGTTAGAAGGAGCCACGTGATCCAAGGTTGCCAGCCACCATATTGGCTCAGGGTGGTATGCCAGGTATGCAGAGGGCACCAGAGTGAAGCATTGCCCAGGACACTGCCTGCCTGTGTTCCTTCCACACCAGGGAGCCAGGAACATCTACAGCTGCCAGAGCACTTATCCTGCAGGAAGTGACAGACCTGCAGGAAGTCATGTGATTACACTGAGCCCCATGGTCCAAGATCAACAGCCACTATCTTGGCTCCAGGAGCACAGCCAAGGAATGGCCTGATGTGCAGGGACTCCTGCGGTTATACAAAGCCCTGTGGTCCAAGGTTTCCAGCCACCATCTTGGCAATGGCAGCTCAACCAGGGGCACAGGAGATTCAAGTACCAGTCAGTGACAACAGGACTAAGTAATGTCAGAGATAACCACATGGCAAAAGGCAAACACGGGAACTTACCTAAAAGAAATCAAGGCAATATGGCAGCATCCAAACCCAACTTTCCAACAACAGCAAGTCCTGGATATCCCAACACACCATTAAAACTAGATTTGGATTTGAAATCATTGGTCATGATGCTGTTAGGGGATCACAAGTAACACATAAATAAATATCTTAAAGAAATACAGAGGACCTGAAAAAGTTAGAAGTCCTTACAATGAAAACAAAAATCACTTAAAGAAATACAGGAGAATATGGGTCAACAGATAGAAGTCAAGAAAGAAGTAATGCAAAAATCATTTAAAGAAATGCAGGAGAAACTGAGTCAACAGGTAGAAGTAATAAAAGGAGAAACACAAAAATATATTAAAGAAATACAAGAAAACACAAACAAGCACGTGAAGGAACTGAGCAAAGACATCCTGGATCTAAAAGCAGAAGTAGAAACAACTAAGAAATCACAAAGGGAGATAACTTCGGAGATAGAAAACCCAGGATAGAAATCAGGGGCCATAGATGCAAATGTCAACAACAGAATACAAGATATGGAAGAAAGAATATCAGATGCTGAAGTTACCATAGAATCCATTGATTCAGCATTAAAAGATAACGCAAAATGCATAAAGCTTGTAACCCAAAACATCCAGAAAATCCAGGACACAATGAGGAGGCCAAACCTAAGCATTATAGGCATAGAAGAGATTTAAGATTTACAACTTAATGGCCCAGCAAATATCTTCAACAAAATTATGTAAGAAAACTTCCCTAAAGTAAAGAGAGTAATGTCCATGATTATACAATAAGCCTACAGAACTCCAAACAGACTAGACCAGAACAGAAATGCCTCCCATCATATAATCAAAACCCCAAATGTACTAAACAAAGAAAAAATATTAATAGGAGTAAGAGAAAAAGGGCAAGTAACATAAAAAGAAAGACCTTTCAGAATCACACCAGATTTCTCACCAGAGAACATGAAAGATAGAAGATCCTAGGCAGATCTCATGGAGTCTCTAAGAGAACAAAAATGCCAGCCAGGATTACTGTACCCAGCAAATCTCTCAATCACAATAGTTGGAGAAACCAAGATATTCCATGGCAAAGCTAAATTTACACAATATCTTCCCACAAAGCTAGCCCTACACAGAATAATAGGTGGAAAACACCAATACGAGGTGGGAAACTACACCCTAGAAAAAGCAAGAGAGTAAACTTCTTTCATCCAGACCTAAAGAACATAATCACTCAAATATAAAAATAACATTAAAAATAACAGAAATTAATAATCACAACTCCTTAATATCTCTTAACATCAATGGATTCAATTCCTCAACAAACAGACATAGACTAACAGACTGGATACATAAACAGGACTCTACATTTTGTTGCTTACATGAAACACACCTCAGGGCTAAAGACAAATACAACCTCAGATTTAAAGTCTGGAAGACAATTCTACAAGCAAATGGACTTAGGAAACATGTCAGACTAGCCATTCTAATATCAGATAAACTTGACTTTTAACCTAAAGTCATCAAACGAGACATGGAAGGACACTTATTACTGGTCAAATTAAAAATTCATCAAGAATAATTCTCCATTCTTAACTTCTATACCCCTCATGCATGGGCACCCTCATTCATAAAAGAAACTTTACTAAAGCTCAAGTACACATTGAACCTGTCAAAATTATTTTGGGTATGTTCAACATTCCACTCTCTTCAGTGGACAGACCAAGAAAATGGAAACTAAACAGGGACACAGTGAAAGTAATGGAAGCATTGGAACAATTGGATTAAACAGATATATATTGAACTTTTCATCCAAAGGCAAAAGAATATACCTTTTTATCAGCACCTCATGTTACCTTGTCCAAAATCGACCATATAATTCGTCACAAGACAGATCTCAACAAATATAAGAAGATCAAAATAATCCCATGCCTCCTATCAGATCACTATGGAGTAAGAGTGGTCTTCAATAGCAACAAAAACATCAGAAAGTCCTCATGCACATGGAGGCTGAACAACACTCTACCCAATGATACCTTGGCCAAAGAAGAAATAAAAGAAGAAACTAAAGACTTTTTAGAATTTAACGAAAATGAAGTGACAACATAGCTAAATCTTTGGGATACAATGAAAGCAGTACTAAGAGGAAAGTTCACAGCAGTGAGTGTCTCCAAAAAGAAAATGGAGAGAGCATACACTAGAAGTTTAAGGGCACAATTGAGATCCCTGGTACAAAAAGAAGCTAATTCACCCAGGAGGAGAAGACACGAAATCATCAAACTCAGGGTTGAAATAAAACAAGTAGAAACAAAGAGAACCATACAAAGTATCAACAAAACCATGAGCTGTTTCTTTGACAAAATCAACAAGATCGATATTCCCTTAGTCAGACTAACTAAAGGGCACAGAGTCAGTATTGAAATTAACAAAATTCGAAATTAAAAGGGAGATATAATAACAGAAACTGAGGAACTTCAAAAAATTATCGAATCCTTCGACAAAAGTCTATACTCAACACAACTGGTAAATTTGGAGGCAATGGACAATTACCTAGACTGGTACCAAATACCAAAATTAAATCATGATCAAATATATCAACTAAACAGTCCCATAACCCATAAAGAAATAAAACAGGTCACAGAAAGCCTTCCAACCAAAAATAGCATATGGCTAGAAGATTTTCAAGCAGAATTCCATCAGACCTTCAAGGAAGATGTAACACCAATACTCTTCAAATTATTCCATAAAATAGAAACAGACGGAACACTACCAAACTCGTTCTATGATGTCACACTTACGCAGATCACAAATAAAGATCCAACAAAGAAGGAGAACTACAGGCCAATAGCCATTATGAATATCAATGCAAAAAAAAATACTCAAAGTCTTGCTAACCAAATCCAAGTACACATCAAACAATTATTCACCGTGATCAAGTAGGCTACATCCCAGGGATTCAGGGATGGTTCAATATACAGAAATCCATCAATACTATCTACTACATAAACAAACTCAAAGAAAAAACACACACAGTCATTTCATTAGATGCTGAAAATGATTTTGACCAAATTCAGCCTCCTCTCATACTAAAAATCTTGGAAAGAAAAGGAATTCAAGGCCCATACCTAAACATAGTCAAGACAATATACAGCAAACTGGTTTCCAACATCAAATGGAGAGAATCTTGAAGAAATTCCACTAAAATCAGGGACTAGAAAAGATTGCCCCTCCATATCAATATTTGCAGATGATATGATAGTATAGTTAAGCGACCCTAAAAACTCAAGGGAACATACAGCTGATAAACAACTTCAGCATGTGGCTGGTTATCAGCTGTAGCTAATCACTAGCCTTCCTATACTCAAAGGATAATCAGCCTGAGAAAGAAATTAGGGAAATGATACCCTTCACAATAGCCACAAACAATATAAAGTATCTTGGGTTGACTCTAACCAAACAAGTGAAAGATCTCTATGAGAATAAGTTCAGGTATGGGAAGAAGGAAATGGAAGAAGATCTCAGAAAATGGAAAAATCTTCCATGCTCATGGATTGGCTGGATTAATGTAGTAAAAATGGCCATCTTGACAAAAGTAATATACAGATTCAATGCATTCCCCATCGAAATACCATATCAGATCTTCATAGAGATTGAAAGAGCAATTCAAATATTCATCTGGAATTTAAAAAAAAAAAAGCAGGATAGCTAAAACTATTGTCAACAGTAAAAGACATTTCAGGGGAATCAGTATATTGGACCTCAAGCAATAGTACAGAGCAATAATGTTAAAAACTGCATGGTATTGGTACAATGACAGGCAGGCGGATCCCTGGAATAGGATTGAAGAGCCAGAAATGAACCCTCACACCTATAGTCACTTGATCTTTCACAAAACGGGTTAAATCATCCAGTGGAAAGAAGATTGCCTTTTCAAAAAATGGTGCAGCCTCAACTGAAGGTCAGCTCTCAGAGGAATACAAATTGATTTGTTCTTATCTCCTTCTACTAAGCTCAACTCCAAGTGGATCAAGAACCTCCACATAAAACTAGACACACTGAAAATAATAGAAAAGAAAGTGGGAAAGACCCTTGAGAACATGGGCACAGGGGAAAAGTTCTGGGCTCTAAGCTTATGCTCTAAGATCAAGAATTGATAAAAGGGACCTCATAAAATTACAAAGTTTCTGAAAGCCAAAGGACACTGTCAAGCAGACAAAACAGCAACCAAGTAACTAGAAAAGGATTTGTTGAAAAGGATGTCATTTTTCCAGTGGATGTTTTCTGCTCCTTTGTCAAAGATTACTGACTGTGGGAGACCAAATTGTGGAAAATCAGACCTTCAACAGCTCTCACCTAGAGATTCCATAGACCTTTAAGTTCATAGCTGAACTACCTACCCTCTTCTTCACACAAAACTGTCAACTGGTTCTTATCGTGGTGGAACACCTGGAGCTGCCTATTTTTTATTTACATTTGTACACTTTCTAGCAGTAGTCCTCAAATTTTTTAATGCTGCAAACCTTTAATACAGTTCCTTATGTTGTGGTAACCCCTAACCAAAGCTTGTATTTCTTTTTTTTTTTTTTACTTCTTCTTAATTGTAATGTTAAATTTGTAAGTCAGTCTTTCTTGGTTAAATGTTTGATGAAGTTTGAGTAGAACTAAATAAAACACCTGATGGTCAATTGTGTAGTTAAAAAGCAACACTATGCTACTATCTCAGTTTTAGTCCCTATCATTCCTTTTCTTTATGATCTCGAAGAAAGTTGTTGGTGGAAGTTATGTGAGAATGTATTTGTGTGACATATACAAGTGTTACATGGTTGCTTAAAGGCAATATTAAATAAACATTTCAAATAAGCTAAAGAAATCATTTACATATATCAATATGCAAAACCACAAATGAGGAAACACAAGTTAATATAATTTGAAGGCAAAATTCTGGAACGGTATTGTGATTTTTATATTTGATTGTAAAAAATATTCTGAAGGTATTACTTGCACATGTATATTTGTATGTGTCTCTTTGTGTGTGTGTGACTTTGTGTTTGTGTGTATAAATATATTATAGTTGCTTTACTTGTCTTCTCATTTCTGTATCTATCTCCTCTCCTACACTCTCCCATTGATTTCTTTTGAACTCATGACTGCTCTTTTTATAATTGGCATGTGTGTTTGTGTGTATGTGTGTGTGTGTGTGTGTGTGTGTTCCTACAAATAGAAATACATTCTGCTCAGTATCTGAAATCTTGCTTGCATGTATATGATTTTGGGTCTGAGCATTTGGATCTAAATAGGCCACTGAGGGATCTCTTCTGATTTTCTATCCCGATCTTTGTCTTCCTAGATTCTTCCTGGTCTTTATCTAGTGTCAGGACTCCATGAGAATTGCCTTCTTCATAAAGCATGTGAGTTATTGTTGTTGTTGTATTTCAGATCTTGTTTAGGGAGCCACGTTATTGAGAGTTTGTAGGTTTATCCTCCCCACAATTTCTAGAAGACATAACCTCATAGCAGACTTATCCTCTGGTTCTTACAAGATTTCTTCTCCATCTTGTATGATATTCCCTGGACTTTATGTCCAAGAATTGTTTTTCTTGTAGGATTTAGGGCTGAGAAAAATATGATCATGTGTTCCCAGCATTTTGATTGATTGTGGATTTTGTGTAATTGGGTTTCTCAGTTATAAAAGGAAATTTATGGACTCAGGGATGAGGACAACACTTATGTGCGTGTTGAAAACAAATATTTAGAATATGGCTACTTATGGTGTTGATTTAAAGAAGGGGTTGTTGTAGAGACCAGCCAACTTTCTGAGACAATCAAGGCCATGGATTGTAGAGAATAACCTACAACTACCACTTTAATAAGTCAGCATGGGTTCTGTGCTACAATCCTTCACTTAAACCAGCAAGAAGCCATCAGCATGTAACACATTTATATATATTTATTTATTATTACACTTCACCCTCCTGCAAGATCTTTATATATTTTCTAATATTGCCCTTTCCAGCAATAAGAGACTCTTAACACAGTCTGGCTACATGCTTTGGAACTGGAATGTTATTGAAACACAAACATGTTCATTTATTTTATTAATTTCTATGGTTCCTTTTCACTAAAATAAAATTGAACAGTTGTGAGAGATTATATAGTTCAAAAAAAGAAATTGTCCTGTTTGATTTTGATGGTTTTATATTTTTTAACTTTTTAGCTTGACATAATTATGGTGTAGGAAGAGATTATTAGCTGAAATATTATATACATCAGTTTGGCCTACGGCTATGTATGTGCAGGACAGTTTTTATTTGTAATTGAATTGGTAAAGTCACAACAAATGCACTGTGCATAGCATCATTTTATATATGGGTGATCTTGAACTGTGTAACAGTGTTGCATGTATAATGATATTTATAAGAAAGAATATCCGTTTGTATATACTAGATTAAAATGTTACAGTTATATGAATTAGGTTATAGTGCTATGTATACTGATAAGAAAAAATATTGGAAAATCTCTCATGCTGGGCAAGACATAGTCTATACTTAGATAAATGTATAAAGCCCAGATTTTTAAAATCTTAGCTTTTAGCACTGTGCTGCAAGATTGGAAGATGAATGGTGATCTTACATTATATCATATGTCACTGATTTTACGAATTAAAAAGATCATGGGTCACTTTTGATATCAGATAAGTGATAAAAAATTAATAAAATAAAGATTAAAAATAAATATAAAATAAATATAAAAATAATAAAATAAAGATTAAAAATAAAGATAAAATAAAGATAAAATAAGATTTTGTTTGTTTGGTTGGCTGTTTTGTTTTGTTTTGTTTTTTGTTTGTTGTTTTTCTGTTTTTATTTTGTTTTTTGAGGCAGAGTTTATCTGTGTAATTCTGGCTGTCCTGGAACACTCTGTAGATCAAACTGGCCTTGAACTCAGAAATACCCTACCTATACCTCCCAAGTTCTGGGATTAAAGGTATGTGCCACCACTGTATGACTAATGAGAATATTCTTATTTGATAAATATAAGAATTAGAAATAAATAGTTTCTTTAAAATACAGATATTGCACTCCTTTAATCCCAGCACTTGGGAGACATAGGCAGGCTGGTTTCTGAGATTCAGAAAAGCCAAGGATATAGAGATAAACCCTCTGTCAAAAAAAAATTCTCATTAGCCCATTCATTCACTGTTTTATTTTGTAGAGAGTTACTTCTCATTGCTGAAGACAGGAAGTATTTCAAATCCATCACTTCTGTTTATTCAGGTGTATAGTAATTACCATTGTCATGCAGTTTGCACTCATTAGAGTTTTCCAAAACTCAGGATGAGATTTTTGTATTCAGACTCATTCATCTCATAGCAAGCATTATTTAAATAGTATAATTCAAAATAAAACAATAACATTAGTTGTAACTTATCCAATTACTTAAATAAAAAAATTGAAGTTTTAGAATTTTTTATTTCAATACTGGAAAATGTATTCTGAACTGATGAAAATGTTCATCATCTTTTCAAACTTGGTATATATGAAATTTTAGAAAATAAAATTATATTTTCCTCTCAGCTGACAACTCATTCTTTAGGACAAATAACTGAATTGTATTTAGCATGTACCATTGATGTTATAAAAGGAGTACTAAAGCAGGATCTTCTGGAAGTGAGGTGCCCAGTTTTCTGAGGAACAGCCAAAAGGATTTTGAGAGTGGTTGTACCAATTTGCAACCCCACCAGCAGTGGAGGGATGTTCCTCTTTCTCCACATCCTCGCCAACACCTGCTGTCTCTTGAATTTTTAAACTTAGCCATTCTGACTGGTGTAAGGTGAAATCTCAGGGTTGTTTTGATTTGCATTTCCCTAATGACTAATGAACTTGAGCATTCTTTTTAAATAGTTTTATTTTCTATATTCTTTGTTTACATTCCAAATGATCTCTCCTTTCCCAGATGCCCCTTCTCCATATATCCCATAAACCCTCTTCTCTCCATCCATTCTTCAATCACCTCCTTCCTTTTTTTCTCTGTCCTTATATTCCCCTCCAATGTTAGATCAATCCTTTCCAGGATCAGGACCTTCTCCATACTTCTTCATGGGAGTCATTTGTTATGCGATTTGTGCCTTGGCTATCCAGGGCTTCTGGGCTAATTAATATCCACTTATCAGAGATTGCATTCCATGTGTGTTCTTTTGTGATTGGGTTACCTCACTTAGGATGATATTTTCCAGATCAAACCATTTTCCTAAAAAAATTATGAATTCATTGTTTCTAATTGCTGAGTAGTATTCCATTGTGTAAATATACCACATTTTCTGTATCCATTCTTCCTTTGAGGGGCATCTGGGTTCTTTCCAGCTTTATATGGCTATTATAAATAAGGCTGCTATGAACATAATGGAGCATGTGTCTTTATTGCATGCCGGGGAATCATTTGGGTATATGCCCAGGAGAGATATAGCAGTGTCCTCCAGAAGTGTCATGTCCAGTTTTCTGTGGAACCACAAGACTGATTTCCAAAGTGGTTGTACCATCTTACAGCCCCACCAGCAGTGGAAGAATGTTACTCTTTCTCCACATCCTCACCAACACCTGCTGTGTCCTGAGTTTTTGACCTTAGCCATTCTGACTGGTGTAAGGTGAAATCTTAGGATTGTTCTGATTTGCATTTCCCTAATGACTAATGATGTTGAGCACTTCTTAAGGTGCCTCTCTGCCATCCGAATTTGTTCAGGTGAAAATTCTTTGTTTAGATCTGTACCACTTTTTTAAATAGGGTTATTTGGTTCCCTCGGGTCTAACTTCTTGAGTTCTTTGTATATATTGGATATTAGCCTTCTATCAGATGTAGGGTTTGTGAATATGCTCTCCCAATTTGATGGTTGCCCTTTTGTACTTTTAACAGTGTCCTTAGCCTTACAGAAAGTTTGTAATTTTGTGAGGTCCCATTTGTTAATTCTTGATCTTAGAGCATAAGCTATTGTTGATCTGTTAAGAAACTTTTCCCCTGTGCCCATGTCCTCAAGGGTATTCCACAGTTTCTTTTCTATTAGTTTCAGTGTGTCTGGTTTTACATGGAGGTCCTTGATCCACTTGGAGTGAAGTTTAGTACATAAAGATAAGAATGGATCAATTCGCATTCTTCTGCATTCTGACCTCCAATTGAACCAGCACCATTTGTTGAAAAGGCTATCTTTTTTTCCACTGGATGTTTTCAGCTCCTTTGTCGAAGATTAATTGACCATAGGTGTGTGGATTCATTTCTGGATCTTATAGAAGGCCTATTTTCTTTATGAAATTAAAGTTTGTATCAGTCCTTTAGGTATCTCCAATATTCGGCCCTGATATTTTCTGTTCTCTCTTAGACATTCATAAAATCAAGCTTCAATCGGCTGTAAACATTTGTAAGATGCCTCTGAATATTTCTACCTAATCCATAATAACCTAATAATGTGTCTAAAATTTGTGATAAAACAAATTGAGGAATATGTAGGCGATTGTCCACCAAACCTCAAACACAGTATAATAAAAATTGTGATCATGAATTAATGAAATAAGTATACTTTTTTTCTTTTTTAAAAGAAGGAAAGGAAGCTTTCTATATGAGTAAAATTTCTAATTATGTGTAACGTCTCATAGTAAGAAATGTTTGTTGCACATACTCATATGTTTAGACATAAGCAAAACATCATTAAATAATGATAGATGTATTTTATTCATTTTTGTTCCTCTTGTGAGTTCCATGGGACTTGGCCCAGTAATTTTTGATATACCCCTTCCATGTCTTCCTTCACAAGGGCTTCTATCTAGAAAATAAAATGGTACTCCTGGTAGAGGTCACCACCTAACAGAACAAGAATTAAATTGATTAGAACAATTGTCCACTGAATTTTAATTTCATGATATGGGAACACAGTAAATAAAGTTTAAAGGGAATATTGAAATTATAACAATATTTCTAATTTATGCAACTCACAATTAAATATGTGATCTTAAAAGAAAATTGTAATTCTTAATATAAATGATATGGTCATGAGAAAGATAGTAGTAAATTAAAAAATTAACCTGAGTTAAAATTTTCAGATTGCATTTTATACATGTAAACTCTCTGGCCTTTACTATATTGGCATGTGTGTCTTCAGAAATTTCTTTATAATGTGATTGTCCCTTCCCCAAACTGTCTTGACAGGTGAAAACATAGACATGAGCAGCTGGGGTATATTGAATTTTCAAGGTTAAAGTGTATTAATCTAAACTCAAGCCACTTTAGATTAATTAGATTTTGTAATTCTGATGTTCAGTGGATCTGTAAAAACTGTTATAATTAACTTGATGAGTGCCAAATCAGAAAACAAACAAACAAACAAAAGCCACTGTAGCCTTCCAAAAAATATTTATTAAGTTTGTCTAGTCTAGAAATGGAGTCATTTCCCTTGCTGCTTGCCTGCGGCTCCTATATGATTTGGACTGTGGGAAGGAAAAATACATGTACATTTTACAGTCAACATTTAGATTACTGCACTTTTCCTAAACATTCCATTTCCTGTATTATGCTAATGATAGAAACCCTCTGCATCTTTATCAATACAGAGTTTCTCCAATTCAAATTATCCTCATTTTCCTCTCCTGGATATACTTCCTTCTTTATTGCCCAGCCTCGGCAATATCAAATCAGTTTTTCTCTCTTTTAACTCTCCCCTCTGCCTCTGAACATGTTTTCTTTCTAACCCATAATGAAATTCTTCCATGTAATAATAGAGTGGAAAATCTTCTTTTTACTTCCTTCACTTCCTTTAATTCCCTTACTGTGATACACTCATATAAGTGGAATATTTGAGATATATTTTTACTTAACGGGAAATATTTTTTTCCAAAAAATATTTCTTTTCTCAAAGAAAATGAGCAAACTCACCATATCTTTTACTAAGAAAGCATTTATGATCCCTGTGAATCAAAGTGTTAATGAGATACAGTTACCTAGAATTGTCATCACCAACTTCAAACAATAATATAAAGATATAATAAAAATAATATAAAATTCATTTTGTGGAGGAATTAAGAGAAAACAATTCCTGATATGATTAGTCTAATACGAGATTCAAATTAGATATAAAAATGTCAATTCTGTAGAGGCTAGAAAGGAGAACATTCAGTGGAAAGGAAATTTCATTTTGCCTTCCTCTGCCTGAACCCCAACTGCTGAGTGCAATTCATAGACAAAATTCTGCGATCTGAGGTGCCTTTATTAATTAGGGTTATAGACAATTGTGATGTCAATAGTCTAAGGCTCATGTCACCTGACACAGTTACAAATACTTGCCTTTCTTATATTTAATGGCTTCAAAAATATTTTTTTTATTATTGTTAGAAACATTTTAAGGTAAAACATATTTTTCAAAAAGATAAATGATAAATAGATAGATAGATACATAGATATATAACCACAATAATATTTCTGCAACAATAGGAGAAATATTTGTGTAAAATATTATGATGTAAATACATCCCCAAATGTTCTCAATTCCTATTTTTTAAACGTATTCAGAGCAAAAAAAAAAAAAAAAAAAAAAAAAAAAAAAGCCAGAATGTAGACTTCATCTGCATTGTGAATTTTAGAGTTGATAAATGGAAAATCACAGGAATCTTTGAAGCCTATTGAAGAAGACACTCCCTTAAAAGGTTTCAATACAATTTAGATAGCTAATATATGTTGAGTTCAAGGAAATAACCAGGTTTTCCCAAAAATTAAATGTAATTAGTTCTCTAAGAGTCCATATAATCTAAAATGACAAGATTGAACCAGCTCAAAATAGAGTACATATGGATTACTGGTGGTTAGAATCAAATAAATAAAAAGCTCAAAACCAAAATTAGTATATTATAAAAAATTAATAAAAAATTACCCTGTTCAGAGAAAAGAGTCACTTCCCTTGTCTCTGGAAAAAGAAACTGGCAATCCATTGATTTGTGACTCCTATCAGGATATTCAACAGCCACACTGGCCCTTACTTTTACCTAAAGAGGAATTAAAAGTAATTGTTATATGTTTAACCTAGATTTCTGTTCCTTCACAAACATCTCCATCTGATTCTGCACTTAGGTAACTCCCAAAATTTTATAGAAGACCCATTCTCTTTATGAAAGGAAAGTTTGTTTCAGTCCATTAGGTATCTCCAATATTCTGCTCTGATAATTTCTGTTCTCTCTTAGACATTCATAAAGCTTCAATCGGCTGTAAACATTTGTAAGATGCCTCTGAATATTTCTGCCTAATCGATAATAACCTCCTTCCCTATAATAATGGAGTGACTACTTTTTTTTTTTTTTACTCTACACTGCTCATACAATACAACAATTAAAATTATATATTAAGTGCCTATATCTCAGGTCAAAGCACTTGGCATATTATTCACAGAATATGTAGAGAGTGACTTGAATTTATGTAGAAATAAAGAGCGACCCACAAGATTCAAAGTGTGGAGGAACATAGGCCAATGGTTCTCATCACATACTTCAAACACTAATGTAGAGATGTTATAAAATAATACTAATATGAAAGTAATATAACTTTGGTCAATAGGCTGAGGTCATGAAAGAAGAAGCACAAAAAATTCTTAAAGAATTACAGGAAACCACAAACAAGCAAGTGAAGGAGCTAAACAAATCCATCCAAGATATAAAATCAGAAGTATAAGCAACTAAGAAAACTCAAAGGGAGACAATTGTGGAGATAGAAAACCTTGGGAACAAATCAGGGAATATAATGCAAATATCAGCAACAGAATACAAGAGATAGAAGAAAGAATCTCAGATGCTGAAGATACCATAGAAACCGTGGACTCAACAGTTAAAGAAAATGCAAATTGCAAAAAGCTTAAAACCCAAAACATCCAGGAAATCTAGGACACAATGAGAAGACCAAATCTAAGGGTTATAGGCTTAGATGAGAGTGAAGATTTACAACTTAAAGGACCAGCAAATATCTTTAACAAAATTATGGAAGAAAACTTCCCTAACCTAAAGAGAGAGATGCCCATGAATATACAAGAAGCCTACAGAACTCCAAACAGACTGGACTAGAACAGAACTACCTCCCATCACATAATAATCAAAACACCAAATTTACTAAACCAAGAAAGAATATTAAAGTAAGTAAGAGAAAAAAGCCAAGTAACATATAAAGGAAGACCTATCAAAATCACACCAGACTTCTCACCTGAGACTATGAAAGCTAGAAAATCCTGGGCAGATATCAAGCAGATGCTAAGAGAACACAAATGTCAGCCAAGATTACTATACCCAGCAAGACTCTCAATCACCATAGATGGAGAAACTAAGATATTCCATCACAAAACCAAGTTTACCCAATATTTTCCACAAACAGAGCCCTACAAAGGATAATAGAAGGAAAACAGCAATGCAAGGAAGGAAATTTCACCCTGGAAAAAGCAAGATAGTAACCTTGTTTCATTAAACCCAAAAGAAGTTAACCAATCAAATTTGAAAAATAACATCAAAAATGACAGGAAGTAATAATCGCTATTCCTTAATATCTCTGAACATCAATGGACTAAATGCCCCAATTAAAAGACATAGACTAAGCGACTGGATACATAAACAGGAGCCTACATTTTGCTGCATACAGGAAACACACCTCAGGGTCAAAGACAAACACTACCTTAGAGTAAAAGGCTGGAAGACAATTTTACAAGCAAATGGTCTCAGGAAACAAGCTGGAGTAGCCAGTCTAATATCAGATAAAATTGATTTTCAACCCAAAGTCATCAAAAGAGACTATGAGGGACACTTCTTGCTGGTCAAAGGAAAAATACAAGAACTCTCAATCCTGATCATTTATTCTCCAAATGCAAGGGCACCCTCATTCATAAAAGAAACTTTATTAAAGCTCAAAGCACACATTGCACCTAACACAATAATTGTGGGTGACTTCAACACTGCACTTTCCTCAATGGACCGATCAGGAAAACAGAAACTAAACAGGGACACAATGAAACTAATTGAAGCTTTGGACCAATTAGATTTAACAGATTATATATATATATATATATATATATATATATATATATATATATATATATATATATATATGTAAAACAGTCTATCCTAAAGCAAAAGAATATACCTTTTTCTCAGACCCTATTGGTAGCTTCTCCAAAATTGACCATATAATTGGTCACAAGACAGACCTCAAAAAATATAAGAAGATCGAACTAATCCCATGCCTCCTATCAGATCACTATAGAGTAAAATTGGTCTTCAATAGCAACAAAAACAACAGAAAAACCACATACACGGGGAAACTCAACAATATTCTACTCAATGATATATTTGTCAAGGAAGAAATAGAGAAAGAAATTAAAGACTTTTTAGAACTTAATGAAAATGAAGACACAATATACCCAAATCTATAAGACACGTTGAAGTTGAGCATTTTTTAGGATGCTTCTCCACCATCTGAAGTTCTTCAGGTGAAAATTCTTTGTTTAATCTGTACCCCATTTTGAATAGGATTATTTGGTTTTATGGGGTCTAACTTATTCAGTTCTTTGTACATAATGGATATTGGCCCTCCCTCTATCTGATGTAGGGCTAGTGAAGATCTTTTCTTAATTAGTTGGTTGCCAATTTATTCTTTTGATGGTGTCTTTGACCTACAGAAACTCTAATTTTTTGAGGTCCCATTTGTAAGTTCTTGAATTTAGAGTATAAGCTATTGGTATTTTGTTCAGAAACTTTCCCACTGTACCGATGTCCTCAGGTACTTCCCCAGTTTCTTTTCTATTAGCTTCAGAGTGTCTGGATTTATGTGGAGGTCCTTGATCCATTTGCAGTTGAGCTTAGTACAAGGAGACAATGATGGATCAATTTTGATTCTTCTGCATGCTGACCTCCAGTTAAAATAAGACCATTTGTTGAAAAGGCTATCTTTTTTTCCATTGGATGTTTTCAACCACTTTGTCAAGGATCAAGTGGCCAGAGGTGTCTGGGTTCATTTCTGGATCTTCAGTCCTGTTCTACTGATCTGCATGCCTGTCACTGTACCAATACCATGAAGTTTTTTAACAGTATTGTTCTGTAGTATTGCTTGAGGTCAGGGATACTGATTTCCCCAGAATTTCTTTTGTTGTTGTTTATAGTTTTAGCTATTCTGGGATTTTTGTTATTCCAGATGAAAATGAGAATTGCTGTTTCTAACTCTATGAAGAATTGAGTTGGGATTTTGATGGGTATTGCATTGAATTTATATATTGCTTTTGGCAAAATGGCCATTTTAGCTATTAATTCTGCTGATCCATCAGTGTGGGTAGTTTTTCAATTTTTTGAGGTCTTCTTCCACTTCCTTCTTCAGAGTCATGAAGTTCAAGAGTCACCCAAAGGTACTTTATACTGTTTGTGGCTATTGTGAAGGGTGTCATTTCCCTAATTTCTTTCTCAGCCTGCTTGTCCTTTGAGCATAAGAAGGCTACTGATTTGCTTGAGTTGATTTTATAACCTGCCACTTTGCTGAAGTTGTTTATCAGCTGTATAAGTTGTCTAGTGGAGTTTTTTGGGTCACTTAGCTACACTATCATATCATCTACAAATAATGATAGTTTGACTTCTTCCTTTCCAATTTTTATCCCTTTGACCTCTTTATGTTGTAGAATTGCCTGAGCTAGTAACTCAAGTTCAATATTGAAAAAATAAGGAGAAAGAGGGCAGCCCTGTCTAGTTCCTGATTTTAGTGGGATTGCTTCAAGTTCCTCTCCATTTCATTTGATGCTGGCTACCAGTTTGCCATATATTGCTTTTATTATGTTTAGGTATGGGCCTTGAATTCCTGTTCTTTCCAATACTTTAAGCATGAAAGCATGCTGAATTTTGTCAAATGCTTTTTCAGCATCTAATGAAATTGCCATGTGGTTTTTTTCTTTGAGTTTGTTTATGTACTGGATTGCATTGATGGATTTCCATATATTGAACCAACCCTGCATCCCTGGGATAAAGCCTACTTGATCATTGTGGATGATCATTTTGATGTGTTCTTAGATTCAGTTGGCAAGAATTTTATTGAGTATTTTTGCATCGATGTTCATAACGGAAATTGTCCTGAAGTTCTCTTTCTTTGTTGGATCTTTGTGTGGTTTTAGTATCAGCGTAATTGTGGCTTCATAGAAGGAATTGGGTAGTGTTCCTTCTGTTTCTATTTTGTGGAATAGTTTGAAGGGTATTGGTGTTCTGACTTCTTTGAAGGTCTGATAGAATTCTGCACTGAAGCCATCTGGTCCTGTGATTCCTTTGGTTGGAAGGCTTTCTATGACTCCTTCTATTTCTTTAGGGGTTAGGGGACTGTTTAGATGATCTGTTTGGTCCTGATTCAATTTTGGTATTTGGTATCTCTCTAGGGAATTGTCCAGTTCCTCCAGATTCTCCAGTTGTGTTGAGTATAGATTTTTGTAATAGGATCTGATGATTTTTTGGATTTCTTCAGTTTCTGTTTTTATATACCCCTTTTCATTTCTAAGTTTGTTAATATGGATACTTTCTCTGTGCCCTTTGGTCAGTCTGGCTAAGGGTTTATCTATCTTGTTAATTTTCTCCAAGAACCAGCTCCTGGATTTGGTGATTCTTTGTATGGTTCTCTTTGTTCAATTTGATTGATTTCAGCCCTGAGTTTGATGATTTCCTGTCTTCTCCCCTTCCTGGAACAATTGGCTTCTTTTTCTTCCAGGGCTTTCAGGTGTGTCCTTAAGCTGCTAGTGTATGCTCTCTCAGTTTTCTTTTTGGAGGCACTCCGGGCTATGAGTTTTCCTCTTACCACTGCCTTCATTGTCTCCCAAAGATTTTGGTATGTTATACCTTAATTTTCATTAAATTCCAAAAAGTCTCTGATTTCTTTCTTTCTTTCTTCATTGGCCAAGGTGTCATTGAGTAGAGTATTGTTCAGCCTCCATGTGTATGTGGCATTTTTTTGTTTTTGTTGCTATTGAAAACCACTCTTACTCCATAGTGATCTAATAGGCGAAGTCAACTTTCAAGTGGGAAGCATAGTGTAGTGGTTTGAACATGCATAATTATAATGACTTATCAGAATATTGAAAAAGCATGGTTAGGAGATGAAATATATCATGGTGAATCACAGTAAAGGTGAGGCTTTGAGATTTCATGAAATTCTCAATTCTAGGCAGGATGATACTTATGATATTTCCAGTGGCCTGAGGGAAGGTATGTCCTGTCTGCACATGGGTCATGATGTAGGATACTCGGTTCTTCCAGGATCATGTCTTCCTTCACGGTGTTATACACTTCCTGACAAGGTGGTAATAGAAGGAATCAATAGATAAAAGAAGGGGCAAGATCCCACATATATATATATATATATATATATATATATAAAACAGTTCACCCTCCTGCAAGATCTTTATATATGTACTAATATTACCCTTTCCAGCAATAGGTGACTCTTAACACAGTCTGGAACTGGAATTTTATTGAAACACAAACATGTTCATTTATTTTGTACTTTCTAAGGTTCCCTTTCAGTAAAATAAAGTTGAACAGTTGTGAGAGATTATATAATTCAAAAAAGAAATTGTCCTGTCTGATTTTGATAGTTTTATTTTTTTTAACTTTTTAGCTTGACATAACTAGGATGTAGGAAGAGATTATTAACTGAGATATTATGTACATCAGTTTGGCCTATGGCTATGTATGTATAGGACTGTTTTTATTGTTAATTGATGTGGTAAAGCCACGATAGATACACTGTGTATGGCATCATTTTATATATAGGTGGTCTTGAACTGTGTAACAGTGTTGCATGTATAATGATATTTATAAGAAAGAATATCCGTTTGTATATACTAGATTAAAATGTTACAGTTATATTAGGTTATAGTGCTATGTATACTGATAAGAAAATTATTGGAAAATCTCTCATGCTGGGCAAGACATAGTCTATACTTAGATAAATGTGTAAAGCACAGATCTTTAAAATCTTACCTTTTAGCACTGTGTTGCAAGATTTGAAGATGAATGGTGATCTTACATGATATCATATGTAACTGATTTTAGTAATTAAAAGGATCATGGTTCACTTTTGATATCAGATAAGCATCTGTAGATTTTGTTTGTTTGGTTGGTTTGGTTTTTAGGTTTTTTGTTTGCTTTTCTGATTTTGTTTTGTTTTTTGAGACAGTTTATCTGTGTAATTCTGGCTGTCCTGTAACTCTCTCTGTAGATCAAACTGGCCTTGAACTAAGAAATCCACCTGCCTCTACCTCCCAAGTGCTGGGATTAAAGGTGTGCGCCACCACCGTATGGCTAATGAGAATATTCTTATTTGATAAATATAAGAATTAGAAAAAAAGTTGTTTCTTTTAAAATACAGATATTGCATTCCTTTAATCCCAGCACTTGGGAGACAGAGACAGGCTGATTTCTGAGATATAGAACAGCCAAGGATATACAGAGAAACACTCTGTCAGAAAAAAAAATCTCATTAGCCCATTGATTTACTGTTTTATTTTGTAGAAAGTTACTTCTCATTGCTGAAGACAGGAAGTATTACAAATCCATCACTTCTGTTGATTCAGGTGTATATCAATTACCTTTTTCATGAAGTTTGCACTCATAAGAGTTTTCCAAAACTCATTATGAGATTTTTTTATTCAGACTCATTCATCTAATAGCCAGCATTATTTAAATAGAATAATTCAAAATAAAACAATAACATTCGTTGTAACTTAGTACTCAATTATTTAAATAAAAATATTGAACTTTTAGAATTTATTATTTCAATACTGGAAAACTTATTCTGCAGTGATGAAAATGTTAATCATCTTTTCAAACTTGGTATATATGATATTTTAGAAAATGAAATTATATTTTCCTCTCAGTTGAGAAATCATTCTTTACGACAAATAACTAAATTTTACATAGCATGTACAATTGTTGTAATAAAAGATTTACCAGCATGGAATAATTTAAACTCTTGAAGAAGGATAATTTTAAGTAAACCAACTAATATTAAATACAATCAATAATCAAAATTAGTTTATCAACTGGTGAGAAAAGTTGATCTCTAAATAAATTAACTATATCTATAAACTTAAATTCCTCTTTTTTTAAATTAAAATTAGTAGAATTTTGGTATATTCTCACTGAAAATTACTGTATTTTCTGAATTTTTTTTAAAAAATTTACAATTATAGATTATAATAATTTAAAATTAATTTGTAAATAATTTATATATATAAATAATTTATAAATAATTAATTATAAATAATTAATAATTAATAATAATTTATAGTTAATTTACCAATGAAGATCTTTTGTTACTGTACATGTAATTATTAATAATATATGCCATTTTTAGTTGCAATATTAATAGAATTCTATCATTTGAAGCAAAATAGACAGAAAGTGTTATGTAATTTGAAAGAATAAATGTGAATAATTTGATACATGTGTTTAATAGGTTAATTAAAAGCAAAAAATTAAATATGTTATGCATGTTCATTTAATTTTAACTTATAGGGAGTATACATATTTATGTAGTGATTTAATAGTGTGAGTTCTTTTGACTTTTTCTGAAAGCCTGAGTTCATCTTACCCTCCCAACTCACAAAGGAAATATATTTATAACACATCTATGATGACATATTGAGATCCAGACTCAGTGTGGTTTTGAAGAGTTTTTTGATGTCTGAGACCCTTGAGCCAGGAGAATCAATTATAAAGATCATTGTCATTAAGGCTGCCTAAGATATAATGAAGTTAGTAATTCATGTTGGGGTCCTTTGTGACTATCCTGATAGAGATCCTGGTGATGGTTGTGATTGTTATTGCTTCTTGATAATCTGATGAATATTATGGTCTATATTCATGCCCACAATCATAGTGAAGGTAATATTCTTAGCTGGTCCTGGAGATAATTTTGATGTCTGAGATCCTACATGTCACAGGAAATTCAGTTGATGATCCTGATGCATACATGTAGCACCCAATATTAAACAAGCAATATGCTTTGATACCTGTGATACTTCCTGTAAGAAGAAGCTATGTTAATGTCAGTACTGCATATTGTGAACAGAAGTCATGATAGATCTCATTCTTACTATTTTGATGGAGATCCTGATTATAGCTGTGATGGGTGTTGCTTCTTGAAAAACTAATGAATTTTATGGTACATCCTCATACCCACAATCATATTGACAAAAGTATTCTTAGTACTGGAGATGACACTGGAGATCAGATTGATGTCTGAGATCCTATATATCACATGAAATTTGGATGACATTCCTGGTACATCTGTGTAGCCCCTAATGTCCAACATGCAATGTACTTTGATACTTGTAATTTGAGCTATAAGAAGAAGCTATGGTAATGTCTCCACTGCATATTGTGATAAGAAATCATGATGGAGCCCATTATTATTATTATAAGGGAGATCTCGGTGATGACTATTATTGGTACTGCTGCTTGAGAACTTAATTTATTTTATGGGACATAATCATACCCACAATCATATTGAGGTAAATGTTCTTAGGTAGCACTGGAGAACAGATTGATCCCTGAGATCCTACCAATCACAGGAAATTCAGTGGATGTTCCTGATGCATGCATATACTCCCTGATGTTGAACCTGCAATGAACTTCGATGACTGTGTACCTACCTGTAAGAAGAGGATATGTTGATGCCAGTGCTTCATGCTGTGACTATCAGACAGTGTTGAAGCACATTATTCCTATTGATGGTGGAGACCCAGGTTATGGCTGTGATTGGTACTGCTGCATGAGAATCTAATTCATTTCATGATTCATACTCATGCCCATAGTCAAATTGAGGTAAGTATTTTTGCTGCCACTAGAGATTAGATTAAAATATGATATCCTAGCTGTCACAGGAAATTTTGTTATGTACTTGATGCATGAATGCAACCTCAATGTTGAATATGTTACATGCATTGATAACAGTTATTCCTCCTGTAAGAAGAGGAAGAATCTGTATTGATCTTAGTGCTGAATGTTGCGATCAGCAATCATGAGCACATCCATTATTCCTACTGCTGATGGAGACCCTGGTTATGGCTGTAACTTGTGTTGCTGTTTGAGAATCTAATAATTCCAGCATCCATAATTATGCCCATAGTCATTTTGAGGTACATGTTCTGAGCTGGCAACGGAGATCAGATTGATACCTGAGATATACCTGAAAAAGGAAATTCAGTTTAAGTTATTGACGCATGGATATAATCACTGATATTAACTTTTCAATGAACTTTGATGCCTTTAAGAATTGTCAAATGGAACCTCATAATGTTACAAAGTTTCTGTAAGGCAAAGGACAGTGTCAAAAGGACAAAACATCAACCAACAGATTGGGAAAGGGTCTTCACCAACCCTAAATCCGACAGAGGGCTAATATTTAATATATACAAAAAGCTCAAGAAGGTAGAACCCAGAAAACCAAACAACCCTATTAAAATGAGGAGTATGGAACTAATTTTTCCCATGAAGAACTTTTCCCATGAGGAACTTCAGATGCCTGATAAGCACCTTAAGAAATGTTCAACAGCCATAGTCATTAGGGAAATGCAAATCAAAACAACCCTGAGATTTCATCTCACACCAGTCAGAATGACTAAGTTTAAAAACTCAGGAGACAGGAGGTGTTGGTGAGGATGTGGAGGAAGAGAAACACTCTTTTACTGCTGGTGGGATTGCAAGATGGTGCAACCACTTTGGAAATCAGTCTGGTGGTTTGTAGCAGCCATATTTATAATAGCCAGAGGCTGGAAAGAACCCAGGTGTCCCTCAACAGAGGAATGGACACAAAAAAATGTGGCATATTTACAAAATTGAGTACTATTCAGCCATCAGAAACAATGAATTCATGAAATTCTTAGACAAATGGATGGATCTGTAGAAGATCATAATAAGTAAAGCAACCCAGTCTCGAGAGATCAATCATGGCATAACTACATGAAGATATATAAATGAAAATGTCATCTATGCCAGACATGCTAATGAAGTCCATTATGCCCAAAATGCCAATGCTGCGGTTAAAGGTATGTGTCACGGTTAAATTACTACTTATGTGTTCCCAAGGACCATTGATCTGCAGGTCACAAGCACTTGAATATAGAACAAAATATAATTTTCTTTTCTGCGGCGAGCATTTGCTACTGCTTATCGAAATTTTGCAAGTACTTGTCACTGGGCTCTGAAGGAAGGAGTGGGTTCAGATAAATGTATTCACACTTGAGCTAATGCAATGATCAAGGTAAGCACAACCAAGGAATGTGTGACTTCCCTTTTGTCTTGGTAATCCTGATAAGACCCCAGATCCAGTGACATGAGGACTTAGCACATTGCTTTGTTTGATTACTACCTAATGTGATCTCTTTATTCTTTTCCTTGTTTAATCACTGTGTCTTTCATCAAAGAACTGACCCTAGTCTCTGCTATTACCTAGAATAGTAGTAAATGGTATAAAATCTGGTTAAAAAAAATTAAACCTGCTTCAACCATAGCACTGGCTAGAGACATGTTTAAAAAGAAATAAGCTAAGTTGAAGTCATTGCTGCATGTTGTAACCAGCAGTCATGAGGGAATCCATTATACCTATTGCTGATGGAGACCCAAGTTATGGCTGTATTCTGTGTTGCTGTTTGAGAATCTGAAGAATTGAAAATATGAAAGTCCGTACTGAGGCTGAGAGACATATTGAGGTAGGTGATCTTAGTTGGTATGAAAGACCAGATTGATGTCTGAGAACCTACTTGCAAAAATAAATTTAGTTGATGTTCCTGATGCATGGAGGTAGCACCAAATATCAACCACACAATTTACTTTAGTGATTATTATCATAACTGAATTTAAAGCTATGTTGATGGCAGTGCTACATGCTGTGACCAGCAAATCATGATGGTGAATATTATTCCTCCTCCTAATGGACAACCTGGTTATGGATGTGATCTATTTGTCTGCTTGTGTGTCTGATGAATTTAAAGGTACATAGTGATTTCTGAGGTCATATGAGTTATTTTTACCTGTTACTGGAGGTTAGATTGATATCTGAGACTCTACCTGCCATAGGCTTTCTTATTATGTGATGCATGCATTTGGCCATTCTGTCAACAAATTAAGTTAACAGCCACCAAAAGTAGTGATGTCAACAATATTACCTGCCAGCTGAGAAGATATGTATGACCATAATTTCTTCTGCCCTCTGAATTAGTGTTTATGTCACTCATATTTGCCTAGCAGCAGACACCATGATCCATACTGCATTTGGCAAGATTGTTGTCAATGATCCCAGATGTTACCAGTAACTGTGTTAATTTTACTATTCAAAAGTATCTGCAAAGATGTGATGTCAATCATCCATGCTTAATATAGTAGTCATGTTTAAACTCATAGTTATGACAATTCAGAAGAGATTGTTAATAACAACTATCTCAGAGTCTAACAGAATCTACAGAGAAGTGAAAGGTCAATATTGCTTCCTCATAGACTATTGAGTTACCTAATCTGATATAAGCTAAGATGAGCTCACATATATAGTGGGAACAGAAAATATTGCATGTTCATGATACTTTAGGCCTCCAGAATCAAAGTGGTCAGTGATCCCAGCTTCCTAATGGGAACACAGTAATATGAGTGTCTCAGTCAATGCAATATTTACTAATATATGTTATTCATGGTTCTGCCCAAACTCTATAGAGTTTACTGCCATCTGAATAAATCCTGCCACTAGAGAATGGGTTTCTGTAGATCTTTCTACATGCCCTCTGAAAAAGTCTTGAAGTGCCTGGTATTTTCTGGCAACAGGTCCAGTGTTATATCCTATATCCATGATGGGACAGGTAGCCTGGTTGTCAGTGGTCCTGAATGCCAATTTGGACTTGATTAATGATGTGTGATCCCAACTGCCAATGGAAAGGTATTGACAGCCTTCATCCATGCTTGCCTTGGTAAAAAAGATTGAGATACATAATCACTGTTGACTCTGAAGAGCTAACTGATGTCTGAGAACCTTCAGGCAGAAGGGTCCATTGTGAAGCATATCATCAGTAATGCTATATAAGTTTGTAATGAGTTAAGTGATGTGTGCTGCTAGTGAAGATGTCTTCAAGAATTGTGAGCCTCCCTACATCCTTATGGTATGTTGATATCAGTGTTTCATGTTGTGATCACCATGTGATGCCACGATGAAATCTATTGCTGCTATTTATGATGGAGACTGTCCTAATGGATATGAATTGTGTTGCCGCTTGAGAATCTGAATTATTCCATGGATATTCCTATGGTCATATAGAGGTAAGTAATTTTAGTTAGCACTGGAGATCATATTGATGTCTGAGATCCTACCTGTTACAGGAAATTCCACTGATGTTCCTGTGGCATGCATGTAGCACCTGATATACAACAAGCAATGTACCTTGATGCCTGTGATCTCACATGTAAAAAGAAGCTATGTTCATGCCAGTGTTGTTTGCTGTGACCAGCAATCATGGTGGAATCCATTATTCCTGCTGCTGTAGGAGACCCTTGTTGTGGCTATTATTCATTTTCTGCTTCAGAATTTAATGAATTCCAAATCCATTCTTATGCCAGTGTCCATAGTAAGGAAAGTATTCTAAAATCACACTGGAGATCAGATCGATGTCTGAGATCCTACCTACCACAGGGAATTCTTTTGATATCTTTGAAGCATGTATGTAGAGACTGCTGTCATCCATTTAATGTACAAGTCCAAAACATCCTCTTCCAAAAGAGGTAGTGATATTAAGGATCTCTCCTGCCACCAGAGCTGAGATTATGACCTTAGATTCTTCAATGCTGATGTCAGTGGTATATACCTGACAAAAGCCATCATGGATTCCCCAAGATCCTTGCTGCCAATGGTAACCTTGTCAGTGATCCAATGCATCACTGGGAACCATGGAAATACCACTAATCCAAACTGCCTGCAGTAACTATTATGGTAAAAATCATCCAAGCTGCTGACATTAGCCAAGTTGAAATCCTCGCTCAGTGATACATCTGATTTCCCCTTTTCTGGTCCCCCACTCCCCAAAAGACACATAAGCCCCCTTCCCTCTCCCTGTTCTCTGACATTCCCCTTCCCACTTCCCTGTTCTTGTTTTGCCTTATACTGCTAGAGTAAGTCTTTCCAGAACCAGGGGTCACTCCTCTGTTCTTCTTGTACCTCATTTGATGTGTGGATTATGTTTTGGGTATTCAAAGTTTCTAGGCTAATATCCACTTATTAGTGATTGCATACCATGATACATCTTTTGAGTCTGGGTTACCTCACTTAGCATGATATTCTCCAGCTCTATCCATTTGCCTAAGAATTTCATGAATTCATTGATTTTAATGGCTGAATAGTACTCCATTGTGTAAATATACCACATTTTTTGCATCTATTCTTCTGTTGAGAGATACCTGGGTTCTTTCCAGATTCTGGCTATTATAAATAGGGCTGCTATGAACATAGTGGAGCATGTAACCTTATTGCGTGCTGGGTAAACCTCTGGGTTTATGCCCAGGAGTGGTATAGCAGGATCTTTCAGAAGTGAAGTGCCCAGTTTTCTGAGGAACTGCCAGATTGATTTCCAGAGTGGTTGAACCAATTTGCATCCCCACCAGCAGTGGCGGAGTGTTCCTCTTTCTCCACATCCTCGCCAACACATGTTGACTGTATTAGCATTATATAGAGTAGTATCATGGGTCTCTGTTATTTGGCTGTTGCCATTTACTTGTCCCACTCCTATGATGAATGAGTATAGGGTTAGTTATCATTTATATCACCTTGAATATTTACTTTATCTTTAGACTATTGTTCCCTGTGTACATAGAGATTGCTGAAGAGAAATGGCTTAATGGCTGATTAAACTGTGTAATGTTTCTCCTCTTTGGTTCATATGAACTACACGTTGATTGGTACTGTAGTATCCTCTGGTATATGTTTTCTTTGACAACATAGACATAGAATATAGTCTATTGCCCATGATCATAGCCTTCATATTATTTACAAAGGTATGAAATTGATACTGATATTGTCATGTTAATAATTTAAGATATGTTCTCATTAGTTCATAAGAGGTCTGGAGAACAGACATCAATAACATACCTTATTTATCTTGGGAGTTAAACTTTCTGGCCATCATTTAAAAGTCAGGTGTTTCTTAATTATTTCAGGACAAGAATAAAAGAAGGACTCACACCTATGGAGAAATGAACAATTACTAGAGTTTAAAATTAAAGTATGCAAGGCTTGTTCAGAAATCATTTAAAAAATTTTATCTGCAGTCATTTATACTACTTATCCTAATTCCTCAGATAAAATCTTAAATCCAAGGCTCAAAGCAAGTCATTCACCAAGAAAATCCTCATCATTTAGTTCTGCATAGAGAGGTTATATTTCAATGTTGTTCACAGAACTTACAATAGGACAGTTCCCAGCTCTTCCAGACACCAAGATAACAATAGGGACTTAAACATCACCCCACTTCTTCAACCTAAGACATCACATGCTATTAGCCTTCTATCTTGCCTCTGCGCCCAAATCCAGAGCTAGGGCAGAGAAACAGAAACAAGGAAATGCATTACATTGTCACCTGAGAAACCTCAGAGGGAGGACCCAGCTGTAGTTATCCTCCTCACAAGTGCAAAATGTTTAAACAGTAATCAGAAAATAAAAGTTCAGTTTTAATTGAATCATCTACCTGCTTCTCCAGTGTCCAGCGATAAACAGCAGCTACTAATCAGGGCAAACTACATGCACTGAGAACTTCCTAGTTGGTGATTCTGCACATACTAGAGAAAAGTGCTCTTATTTAGTGAATCAGAACACAAGGTTGCACACGATCTTAAGACCATAGAGCAGAGCAGTCAAAGAACCCCTGGTTGACCTTGACAACCTAAGTATAACATTCCTTGAGGCAAGAGTGAGCAGGGCTCCAAAGGCACAATAGAGGAAGACAGCATATCAGCAATCAGTGCCAGAGGAAACCTAGTCATCCAGTGTTGCAGAAATAGCCTTAAAGATCCACAGGAGGTTGAAGCACCAGCCAGTGACAATAAGACCACCTAACACCAGGGAGAACCAGAGGGCTAAAGGCAAATGTAGGAATGCTACTAACAGAAACCAAGGCATTATGGCAACATCTGAATCCAATTCACCAACAATAGCAAGTCCTGGATACCCCAACACACCAGAAAAACACGAGTGGGATGTAATAGCTCTGGTAAGGATACTGATAGAGGAACACATAAAGAACATAAAAAAAATCTCTTAAAGAAATTCAGGAGAAAAATGATCAAAAGCTAGAAGCCCTTACAAGAGAAACACAAAAATCTCTTAAAGACATTAAGGAGAATATGGGTCAGAAGTTAGTAGCCAATAAGGAGGAAATGCAAAAATCACTTAAAATAATACGGGAGAAAGTTGATCAACAGGGAGAAGTCATGAAAGAGGAAACACAAAATTCTCTTAAAGAATTAGAAGAAAACACAAACATGCAAATAACGGAACTGAGCAAAAACTTGCAGGCTCTAAAAACAGAAGTAGAAACAACTGAGAAAGCACAAAGTGAGACAACTTTGGATATCGAAAACCTTGGGAAGAAATCAGGGACCATAGACACAAATATTAACAACAGAATACAAGAGATAGAAGAAATATTCTCAGATGCTGAAGATACCATAGAAACCATGGACTCAACAGTTAAAGAAAATGCAAAATGCAAAAAACTTGTAACCCAAAACATCCAGGAAATCCAGGACACAATGAGAAAGCCAAATCTAAGGATGATAGGCATTGATGAGAGTGAAGTTTTACAACTTAAGGGACAAGCAAATATCTTCAACAAAATTATGGAAGAAACCTTCCTTCCGTAAACTAAAGAAAGAGATGCCCATGAATATACAAGAAGCCTACAGAACTGCAAACAGACTGGACCAGAACAGAAATGCCTTCCAACACATAATAATCAAAACCCCAAATGTATTAAACAAAGAAACAGTACTTAGGGCAGTAAGAGAAAAAGGGCAAGTAACATATAAAAGGAAGACATATCAGAATTACACCAGACTTTTCACCAGAGACCATGAAAGCTAGAAGATCCTGGGTGAAGCTCATGCAGACCCTAAGAGAACACAAATGCAAGCCAAAACTATGATACCCAGTGAAACTCTCAATTACTATAGATGGTGAAACCAAGATATCCCATGACAAAACCAAATTTACACAATATCTTTCGACAAACCCAGCCCTACAAAGGATAATAGGGGAAAAACACCATTAAAAATGAGGGAAACTATACCCTGGAAAAAGCAGGTTATTAAGCTTCTTTCATGAAACCCAAAGAAGATAACCACACACTTATAAAATTAAAATAAAAAATGATAGGCAGCAATAAACACTACTTCTTAATATGTCTTAACATCAATGGACTCAATTCCCCAATAAAGAAACATAGCCTAAGAGACTGGTTACATAAACAGGACCCTACATTTGCTGCATGCAGGACACACTTCTCAGTGAGAAAGACAAAAACTACCTTAGAGTAAAAGTCTGGAAAGACAATTCTACAAGCTAGGGGTCCCAGTAAAAAAGTCGGAGTTGCCATTCTAATATCAGATAAAATTGACTTTCAACTTAATGTCATCAAAAGAGACATGGAAGGTCACTTCTTGCTGGTCAAAGGAAAAATCCAACAAGAACACTAAATCCTGAATATCTATGCCCCAAACACAAGGGCAACTTCATTAATAAAAGAAACTTTACTAAAGCTCAAAGCACACATTGAACCTAACACAATAATTTTGGGTTACTTCAACACTCCACTCTCACCAATGGACCGATGAGGAAAACAGAAACTAAACAGGGAGACAGTGAAATTATTTTAAGCTTTGGACCAATGGTATTATATATATATATATATATATATATATATATATATATATATATATATATATATATATATATATATATATATATATATTTATAACTTTTCATCCCAAAGCAAAATAATATACCTTTTTCTTAGCACCTCATGGAACCGTATCCAAAATCGTTCATATAGTATGTCACAAGACAGACCTCAATATATATATAAGAAGATTGAAATAATCCCATGCCTCTTATCAGATGACTATGGAGTAAAAGTGGTCTTTAATAACTATAAAAACAACAGAAAGCCCACATACACATGGAAACTGAACAATACTCTGCCCAATGATATCTTGGTTAAGGAAGAAATAAAGAAAGAAATAAAAGGTTTCTTAGAATTTAATGAAAATGAAGGCACAACATACACAAATCTATGTGACACTATGAAAGCAGTGCTAAGAGGAAGACTCATAGCTTTGAGTGCCTCCAAAAAGAAATTCGAGAGAGCATACACGAGAAGATTAATGGAACCACTGAAAACCATGGAACAAAAAGAAGCTAATTCACCCAGGAGGCGAAGAAGACAGGAAATCATCAAACTCAGGGCTGAAATCAATCAAGTAGAAACCAAGAGAACCAAAGAAAGAATGAACAAAACCAAAAGTTAGTTCTTTGAAAACATTAAAAATATAGATAAATCTTTAGCCAGACTAACCAAAGGGCACAGAGAAAGTATCCAAATTAAAAAAAATTAGAAATGAAGCCGGAGATGATACAACAGAAACCGAGAAAATTCAAAACAATCATCAGATCTTTCTACAAAAACCTGTACTCAACACAACTTGAGAATCTGGAGGAAATGGACATTTTCTTAGACAAATACCAATTACCAAAATTAAACCAGGATCAAATAGACCATCTAAGCAGACCCATAACCCCTAAAGAAATAGAAGGGTTAATAGATAGCTTTCTGACAAAAAAAAAAAAAAAAAAAAAAAGCACAGGACCAGATGGTTTCAGTGCAGAATTCTATCGGACTTTCAAAGAAGACTTAACACCAATAATCTTCAAACTATTCCACCAAATAGAAACAGAAGGAACACTACCCAACTCCTTCTACGAAGCCACTATTACACTGATACCAAAACTACATAAAGATCCAACTAAGAAAGAGAATTTCAGGCCAATTTCCCTTACGAATATTGCTGCAAAAATACTGAATAAAATTCTTGCCCACCGAATCCAAGAACACATCAAAACGATAATCCACCATGATCAAGTAGGCTTCATTCCAGGGATGCAGGATGGTTCAATATAAGGAAATGCATAAATGCTACCCACTGCATAACCAAACACAAAGAAAAAAAAAACACATGGCCATTTCATCAGATGCTGAAAAAATATTTGACTAAATTCAGCATCCTTTCTTGCTAAAAGTCTTAGAAAGGACAGGAAATCAAGGCCCATATCTCAACATAGTAAAAGCAATAAACAGCAAACCGGTAACCAGCATCAAACTAAATGGAGAGAAACTTGAAGCAATCCCACTAAAATCAGGGACTAGACAAGGCTGCCTCCTCTCTCCATATCTTTTCAATATAGTTCTTGAATTCCTAGCTAGAGCAATTAAACATAAGGAGATCAAAAGTATACAAATTGGAAAGGAAGAAGTCAAACTATCACTATTCGCAGATGATATGATAGTATACTTAAGTGACCCCAGAAACTCTACTAGAGAACTCCTACAGATGTTACACAACTTCAGCAAAGTGGCTGGCTACAAAATCAATGCAAGCAAATCAGCAGCCTTTATATACTCAAAGGATAAGCAGACTGAGAATGAAGTTAGGGAAATGACACCCTTCACAATAACCACAAATAGCATAAAGTATCTTGAGGTGGTTCTAACCAAACAAGCAAAAGATCTATACGACAAGACCTTCAGGTCTCTGAAAATGGAAATTGAAGAAGACCTCAGAAAATGGAAAAATAAGCCATGCTCGTGGATTGGCAGGATTAACATAGTTAAAATGGCAATCTTGCCAAAGGCAATCTACAGATTCAATGCTATCCTCATAAAAATCCCAACCCAGTTCTTCATAGAGCTAGAAAGAGCAATTCTCAAATTCATCTGGAAAATAAAAAAACCCAGGGTAGATAAAACTATTCTCAACAGTAAAAGAATTTCGGGGGGATTCATTATCCCAGACCTCAAACTTTACTACAGAGCAATAATGATAAAAACTGCATAGTACTGGTACAATGTCAGGCAAGCGGATCAATGGAATAAGATTGAAGACCCAGAAATAAACCAACAAACCTATGGTCACTTGATCTTCGACAAAGGAGCTGAAAGCATCAAGTGGAAAAAAAGATAGTCTTTTCAACAAATGGTGCTGGTTCAACTGGAGGTCAGCATGCTGAATAATGCTAATTGTTCCATACTTGTCTCCTTGTACCAAGCTCAACAACAAATGTATCAAGGACCTCTACATAAAACCTGACACACTGAAACTAATAGAAAAGGAACTGGGGAAGACCCTTGAGGACATGGGCACAGGGGAAAAGTTCCTGAACAGATCACCAATACCTTATGCTCTAAGATCAAGAATTTAAATATGGAACCTCATAAAACTACAAAGTTTCTGTAAGGCAAAGGACACTGCCAAAAGGACAAAACGTCAACCAACAGTTTGGGAAAGGATCTTCACCAAACCTAAATCCTACAGAAGGCTAATATCTAATATATACAAAGAACTCAAGAACGTAGAACCCAGAGAACCAAATAACCCCATCAAAAAGTGGGGTACGGAGCTAAACAAAGATTTTTCACATGAAGAACTTTGGAGGGCTGAGAAACACCTTAAGAAATGTTAAATATCATGAATCATTAGAAAAATGCAAATCAAAACTACCCTGAGATTTCACCTCACACCAGTCAGAATGGCTAAGATTAAAAATTCAGGAGACAGCAGGTGTTGGAGAGGATGTGGAGAAAGTGGAACACTCCTTCACTGCTGGTGGGGTTGCAAGATGGTGCAACCACTTTGGAAATCAGTCTGGCAGTTCATCAGAAAACTGGGCATGACATTTCCTGAGTACCCTGCTATATCACTCCTGGGCATATACCCAGAAAATTCTTCAGCATGCAATAAGGACACATGCTCCACTATGTTCATATCAGCCCTATTTGTAGTAGCCAGAAGCTGGAAAGAACCGAGGTGTCCTTCAACAGAGAAATGGATACAAAACATGTGGTATATTTACACAATGGTGTACTATTCAACCATTAAAAACAACGAGTTCATGAAATTCATAGACAAATGGATGGAGCTGGAGAACATCATTCTAAGTGAGTTAACAGTCTCAAAAGTTCAATCTTGGTATGCACTCACTGAGAAGTGGATAGTAGCCTAGAAACTTTGAATACCCAAGACATAATCTACATATTATATGATGTCCAAAAAGAATGGAGGAGTGCTCCCTGGTTTTGGAAAGACTCAATTCAACAGTATAGGAAATACCAGTACAGGGAAGTGGGAAGGGGAAGATGAAGGAACAGGGGGAAGGAAGAGGGTTTGTGGGTCTTGTTGAGAGTGGGGACCCAGAAAAGGGGAAATCATATGAAATGTAAATAAAACAATCAATAAAGAAAAAAATAAAATATATAAAGAATTCAAGAAGTTGGAGTCCAGAAACCAAGTAATCATATTAAATAATGGAGTACAGAGATAAAAAAAAATAATTTTCACCTGAGGAATAAATAATGGCTGAGAAGCACCTAAGGAAATGTTCAGCATGATTAGTCATCAGGAAAATTCAAATCAAAAGAACCTTGAGATTTCTTCAACTTACACAGATCATAATAGCTAATATATAAATCTCAGGAGACAGCAGGTGTTAGAGAGGATGTGTGAAAGAGGAACACTCCTCCTCTGCTGCTTGGAATGCAAGCTAACACAGCCACTCTGGAAATCTCTGTGGTGGTTCCTGAGAAAACAGCTTAATACTATAGGAGAACTCTGCTATTCTACGCTCGGGCTTATACCCAGGAGGTTATATAGCTTGTAATAAGGACACATGATCCACAACGTTCATTGTCTCCTTATTCATAATAGCCAGAAGTTGGAAAGAAACGAGTTGTCTATCAATAGATAAATGGAACAAATGTATTGTGTTCCTTCCTTCCTTCCTTCTTTTTTCCTTCCTTCCTTCCTTCCTTCCTTCCTTCCTTCCTTCCTTCCTTCCTTCCTTCCTTGCTTCCTCCTCTCCTTCGTTCATTCTTTCTCTTAGTGTAAACAATGTAATTCATGTTAGCCCTAAGACTACAAAGTGGAAAAAGGAGTAAAAAAAAATACGGCCATTTTAACAGTACAGGGGATGATCAATTCCTGACCTGTAGAATATAGAGAGTAACCAGTCTAGGGATGCATGTGACATCCGAAAATTATGAAAGATATGTAAAATCTTCTGTCTCAAACATCACAAAAGCAACTGGTTCTGTGAACACCTTCATTTTAAGAGCTTTTAACAAATCTCTATGCCTGTAACTGTATTTTCTATTCTTATAAGAAACTAATTTTGTGATCTTTACCCATGTGACTGTGTAAAGGTGCAACCAGGTATGCAGGGAACACCCCAGCAGAAGCTTTCTTGGCATATGCCCCACCAGGACCTCACCTGCACCCAAGAGCTTGTCAACACCACACGTAGCTGGACCAGCTGCTTGGGGTCCTCTATCCTAAAGGGAGACAGTTAGAAGGAGACCTGCCATAGAAGTGAAATGCTGCCATCTTTCATCCTGTAAAGGTGTAGAGGTGCAGACTGGTTCTCAGGGATCACCAAGTATAAGTTGACTTGGGAATACACCCTGCCAGGTTCCCACTTGCACCCAGGAGCTGTGCAGTGCTGCCAAAGACATCTATGCACCTAGTCTGCTAGTGGATATCTGCTCTACATGGAATCCCGTAATTAGATGTTGGGCCAACATCTCTCCTCTGACTGAGCAGGCTGTTTCAGCCAGCAATGCAGGATACAAATTGGAAAGGGATACAAATTGGAAAGGAAGGAATCAAATTATCAGTATTTGCAGATTTTATGATAGTATACATAAGAGACCCAAGAAATTCCACCAGAGAACTACTACAGCTGATAAAAAACTTGAGCAAAGTGACTGATTATAAAATTATCTCAAGCAAATCATATTCCTTTTTTCATCATTCCTTTTATAAGCAGTTTGTTTTTTGAAAAATTCTTACACATGCACATACACACACATAATATTTTCTAATTAATTTTTGTTCCATCATTACCCCTCTATCTTTTTCTTTTTTTATTTTATATATTCTTTGTTTACATTTCAAATGATATCCACTTTCCTAAAAACCCCTCCGCAAATTTCCATAAGCTTCCTTTCCTCCCCCTGTCCCCCAATCATATCTTCCCATTTCCCTGTCCTGGTATTCCCCTACACTGCTACACTGAGCCTTTCCAATACCAAGGCCCTCTCCTTTCTTCTTCTTGGTAATGATTTGATATGTGAGTTGAGTCTTGCATATTCCAAGCTTCTGGGTAATATCCACTTGTCAGTAAGTGTATTCCATGTGTGTTCTTTTGCGATTGGGATACCTAACTCAGAATGGCATTCTCCAGTTCCACCCACTTCCCTAAAATTACACGATTTCATAGTTTTTAATAGTTGAGTAGTATTCTATAGTGTAAATATATCATATTTTCTGTATCCATTGCCCCATTCTATTTTTTCGCAGAATCATTCCCAGATTTGTGACTTTTCTATTATTTTATGATAGGTTGATTATGAGTTATGTGTGTGTGTGTGTGTGTGTGCATGTTTTTGCATGTGTGTATTTGTGTGTGTTTGTGCTTGTCTGTGTATATGTGTGAGTGCTTGAATCTGGGTGTGAGAGTCTATATAAACAGTCTTAGCTAATACGTTGTTCTAAAACTGAAGATATTTAATTTGCCTCTCCCAGATTCAGGAGACAATATGACAAAATGTAAACACTGTTTCAAAATTTATATATACATATGCATATACATGTACACACACACACACACACACACACACACACACACACACACACACACACACACATATATATATATATATATATATATATATATATATATATATATATATATATATATATATATATATATATAATTATTTAAATATTTCAAATGTGTGATGATTTTGAAACATGATTCTGCAGACAAAAGTTTCCACACTGTCTAGAGTACCATGTAACAGTCAAAATATAAGCATAGTATGCAGTACTCTCTAAACTATACACATGCACAATCACACACAAACATACAAACACATGTCTATGTCAAATGAAATATTTGTACTTATATTTTCTTTCCACCAAAAGACATCTAATTGAATATATATGAAATAATATTAAGAAGAAATACATAAAACTAAAATTTATAATTCAAATTTTGTAAGAGATAATCTTCGTTGAAAGCGGAAATATTGACAATCATCTCCTATAAGAATAGTAATGCTCTTAACATAATATGAATGACAGTCTCATATCAGTTTTAAATTTTATTAATTGAAATAAGAACAGAACAAATGTAAGGTATTTAAAAAAAACATTCATTTTAATTTCTTTTACTTTCAAATATTTAAATGAATTTCACTTAATTATACTAACTACACTTAAAAGGCACACTATGAGTATACATAGATTTTTTTTCATTTTCATTCAAATTAGCTGTTTACTATATTTTAAAAAATGCATTTTCAAGTGTGGACTAAATGTGAGAAATGACAAGAGTGGAAATGACAAGAAGGATTACAGACTGATAGTCTGGACATTCAAATATTTTGAACTTGCATCAGTCAGACACTACCATTTTCTATTCTGCGAGTTTAAAGTGACTCATAAGGGTTGAAAACAAAATTTATCCAATTATTCTCTTCTGAACATTTCATTTTCACAGAATATTAGAAATGGATCTTCAGAAATATCGTGTAAGGATGGCCAGAAATTTATTTCCTTAGCTAAATTAAGAATATGTTTGGTGTCTTTTCTCCAAGCCATACACAAAATTAGGAGAACACAGCTTAAATTATTTAATTGATAATGTCAGTATCAACTTCATACCTTCTAGATTAATATGAAGGTTATGAATCTGGGCAGTGTAGATTATATGTTATGTGGTTCCAGAAAACACACTTCCATGGTCATAAGTTACAGTGCCACCTTGCATATATAGCTTAATTTAATCACAGAACTTTTTCTAGTATATACTGAATAAATAACCAGGAAATATTAGGTGCCAGCAGTTTCCTGTGATTAATAGCTGCTATTAATAGGGATATTAGCTGCTTCTTGCTAATTTCTGATTTGGAAGATATAAAATCATGAGGCTTATAAGGGCTGCCATTTGTGTATGGGGAATATACTCAGGCATTTCCATACTTGATTCTGCAGTTTATTTGGAAACAACAAGTAAGATGTCACCGGTTTCTCATATATTAAATATTTTATTTTGAGAACATGTCTCACCGTATAGTCCACATATCCCACAAAGTGTCAATACTCATTACTTACCTTTAAAAATGTGCTTACATATCTGCCTCCTTTTCATGTTTGTTGTTATTCTTTACCCAGATTCAACTATCAGGTTTTTACTTTAAACAATTCATTTTTTAAAATTGTGTCTAAAATTTGTGACAAAATAAATTGAGAAATGGATATGAGAGTGTCCTCCAAGCCTCAAGCATTTTAGAGTAAAAAAAATTGTGATCATGAAGTAAGTGTGTAAGAATAATGTTTTTTTTAAAGAAGTAAAGAACACTTTATATTTGTACCAAAAGGCCTAATTAAAGTGTAGCTGCTATTAGTAAGGAATATATATTGCACATACTCACATGTAGACACAACCAAAACATTATGAAATAAAGATAGATGCCTTTTATTCCTTTTTCTTCCACTTCTGTGTTCCCATGGGCATTTGCACAGCAAAGTTGAATGTATTCCTCCCATGTCTTCCTTAAAAAGGTTTTCCATAGTAAAATAATAAGATAATCCTCATACTGGTTGCCAACTAACAAAAGAAGTATTCAGTGAGTGTATAAGATATAAGACCAATGATCATACTAAATATTAAAAAAAGAATAATGATTTGAAATCACAGTAAATAATGTCTAAAGAGAAAAATTGAAGAATATTATAGAAACATTTATAATAATAAAAGTTAATAGATACATTTATGAAAGTCACAAATAAATATGTGACATTAAAATATAATTGTAACTCTTAAATATAAATAATATGCTAATGGAAAAGAGAGTAAGAAATTTTACAAAATGAACTATAGTTAAAATTTTTAAACTGATTTATATATATATGAACATCCTGACTTTTCCTGTATTGGTCTATATGTCTGATTTGTTCAGAAATTTCTTTGTATTGTGATGGTCTTTTCCTCAAATTGTCTTGAATTGTGAAAAAAGGAGCTGGGGCATATTGTCTTCTGAAAGTGTAATTATATTGATCTAAAAACTCAAGCCAAAGGCCACTGCTTTCATAATGCTGATGTTTAGATGAACTATCAAAACTTTAATAATAAACTAGATAATATTCAATTTGGAAAACCAAACAGACAACCATACAAGCAAACAAACAAAGAAACTCTCGATCACTCAGAAAGTATTTGAAAAGTTGGTCTACTCTCTATATAAGAAGTCATTTCCATTGCTGCTTGCCTGTGACCCCTATATGGATATCAACATTGATTCTTGGAAGTAAAAAGACATGTACATTTTAAAGTATCCACCTAGATTCCTATACTTCTCCAAAACACTCCATTTTCTGTGCTAAGGTAATGATAGAACCCTCTCTGCATCTTTATGAATGCAAAGTTTCTCCAACTCAAATAATGCCCAATTGTCTTTCCTAGTTCTTCTTCCTTCTGTATTTGCCAGTCTTGCTTGATTATGCCAAGTCTCTCATTCTCTCTCCCTCCCTCTCTCTCTCTCTCTCTCTCTCTCTCTCTCTCTCTCTCTCTCTCTCTCTGTCTGTCTCTCTCTCCCTCTCCCTCTCTCTCTCTCCTCTCTCCTTCTCTCTCCCCTCTGAACTCTTCCAGCTGCCTCTGAGCATGGTGCCTCTCATATTTTAATGAAATTCTTCCCTGGAAAAATGGAATAGCAAATCTTCTAGTGGTTTCTTTACTGTGTTGTGCTCATAAATATGGAATATTTATGATACATATTTCCTTAATGAAATATAACATTGTCCAAAACATGTTACTTTTTTCAAAGGATATGAACAGTGGCACTGTATGTTTTACTTATAAAACATTTCAGAATCTGGTGAATCAAAGTGTCAAAGAAATACAGGTGCAAATAGTGGTCATCACCCACATCAAACAAGATATATTAAAGATAGTACCAGCTCAAATTTTTGGAGAAAGAAAGGCAATACTTCCTTGTATGAGAATTCTATCTTGAGATTCCAATTAGTTATAAAAATACCTTTTCCATGGAGCTTGGAATTTAGAAACTTTCAATGGTATTTTAATTTTATTTTACTATATTCCTCAAAACACCAAACTGGTGACTAGAAATGGTTGAAAAACTATTGTGTTTTGTGGCCTCATTAGTACTCAGTACGAATAGATGATTGTGATGTCAATAGTCTAAGGCTCATATCATCTTACACAGTGACACAGAATTGCCTTTCCTCATACTTAGTGGCTTCAATTTCTTTTTTAATAATTGCATGAAAAATTGTTAGGAATAACATTTTCACAACAATAAATATATTTAATATATTTATTTATCTATATATCTATTTATATATATTTATATATAAATAGATAAATAGGCAGATTACCACAATAATATTTCTGCAATAGGAGAAATATATATACGAAACATTGTGATATATATAGGTGTGTATATATATAAAGATTAGATATCAATATAGATAAATATAGATATAGATATACATATAGATGTAGATGTAGATGTAGATGTATATATAGGTAGAGGTAGAGGTAGAGGTAGGTAGATAGATAGATAGATAGATAGATAGATAGATAGATAGATAGATAGATAGATACATAGATAGATAGATACATAGATACATAGATAGATACAGAGATAGATACATAGATACAGAGATAGATACATAGATAGATACATAGATACATAAATAGATACATACATAGATACATAGATACATAGATAGATAGATAGAGATTCTCAAAGATTTCTCAATGCCTAAATGTTCAAACTGTCAAGAGTGAAAGTGAAAAGATAGCATGTAGACTTCACCAATACTGTGAATGTGAGTGTTCAATATATGAAAAAAATCACAGGAAGTCTTAAAGACTGTGGAAGAAGACATATACATATTAGGTACAATGAAGTTTAATTAGTAAAGTCAAGAACCATAAATAACTATGCCTAAAATAACCTGGAGGACTCATTTTAAGCCTTACAATTAATTATATAACATCTCATGGAAATCAAATAATAACAGGAAAACAATTGTAAAGTAGAAGGGTTATTATCCTAATGTACGGTTATGCCGTATTTGAGAAATTCCACATACTGTCTTTGACCTTCAGCTTTGTGCCTTTTTTATTTTTGAATAATTGATGATCCTCAAATATTTATATGGAATAACGGATATTTCTCAACCATATATATATATATATATATATATATATATATATATACAGGAGGAGGAAGAGAAAATTTGAATTTTTAGAATTTACAGAAATTGTTCTCTTGTATGATCAAATATATATTAATATATTAATGTTGTTAAGATTGCTGTTGAATATTTCTCTAAGAACTCCTCTTTAATTGCAAATCAAAACAATCCTGAGATTTCACCTTACACCAGTCAGAATGGCTCAGATTAAAAATTCAAGAGACAGCAAATGTTGCCGAGGATGTCGAGAAAGAGGAACACTCCTCCACTGCTGGTGGGGTTGCAAATTGGACCAACCACTCTGGAGATGAGTCTGGCGGTTCCTCAGAAAACTGGGTTCCTCACTTCCAGTAGATCCTGCTATACCACTCCTGGGCATATACCCAGAGTATTCCCCAGCATGTGATAAAGATACATGTTCCACTATGTTCATAGCAGCCCTATTTATAATTGCCAGAAGCTAGAAAGAACCCAGGTATCCCTCAACAGAAGAGTGGATGCAAAAATGTGGTACATATACAAAATGGAGTACTATTCAGGCATTAGAGCCAACGAATTCATTACATTTTTAGGCAAATGGAAGGGGCTGAAGAACATCCTACTAAATGAGGTAACCCAGTCTCAAAAGATCAATCATGGTATGCACTCACTGATAAATGGATATTAGCCTGGAAAACTGGAATACCCAATAACCTAATCCACACATCAAATGAGGTACAAGAAGAACAGAGGAATGGCCTCTTGTTCTGGAAAGACTCAGTGAAGCAGTTTAGGGCAAAATCAGAACAGGGAAGTGGGAAGGGGTGGGTGGGAGAACAGGGGGCGGGATGGTGGCTTATGGGATTTTTGGGGAGTGGGGGGCTAGAAAAGGGGAAATAATTTGAAATGGAAATAAAAATATAACGAATAAAAATAAAGAAAGAAAGAAAGAAAGAGAAAGAAAGAAAAAGAAAGAAAGAAAGAAAGAAAGAAAGAAAGAAAGAAAGAAAGAAAGAAAGAAAGAAAGAAAGAAACCACTACTGAGTTGAGATTATTTCATATAATCTGAAGTAGTAAAGATAGAACATTTCTTTATAGAATTAGGCAATCATGAGAAACAAATTACTTATAAAAATAACTTTTCTTTGAAGCCAGACAGAGAGAACCTTTCAAACAACTTGAATTTTCTCTTCCTGCTCCTGATCACAAAACTAGTTACTGCAGTTGCTTGCTAGACACACTACTGAAGTCTGAGGGTTCTGTAGTAGTTATGCTGAAGAATCTTTGTGATGTCAATGTCCTAAGGCTCATTCCAACTGATACAGAATCACATGCATTTCTTTTCTTATTCTTAGGAGCTTCAAAAATGGTTTCTAATAATTATTGAGCCATAATAATTTGTAAGGCATTACATTTTCACAACCACACATATGTATATGAAACTTATATATGTGATAGAATATAAAGAAAAACGTATAATAGATCAGTAGACAGATATTTGTGGTTCTTGTCTCTAACGTGCTCATACAATTTGAATATTAAACATATATTAAGTGAAAATTACTTTGTTCAAAATATATGATATTTCTTTCAAAGTATATGTAGTGAGACACCAGGTTTTACCAGGAAAGCACTTAGGAGCAATGACATTAGAGGAGTTAGGAGGAACAGCAGCCAATGGATATCATCAAATATGGGCAACAATAATTTTTTTAATTTTATTTTTTATTTTTTTTACTTAAATATTTTTATTTCCTATATTATTTACATTCCAACTGATTTCCCCTTTCCCGTATTCCCCTTCCCCATATGTCCCATAAACCTTCTTCTCTCCACCCCTTCTCCAATCACCTCCCTTCATTTTTTCTCTGTCCTTATATTCTCCTCCAATGCTAGATCAATCATTTCCAGGATCAGAACCTTCTCCATACTTCTTCATGGGAGTCATTTGTTATGTGATTTGTGCCTTGGGTATTCAGGGCTTCTGGGCTAATTTTAGTGATATCCACTATGAGAGATTGCATTCCATGTGTATTCTTTTGTGATTGGGTTACCTCACTTAGGATGATATTTTCCAGATCAAACCATTTGCCTAAAAATTTTGTGAATTCATTGTTTCTAATTGCTGAGTAGTATTCCATTGTGTAAATATACCACATTTTCTGTATCCATTCCTCCTTTGAGGGGCATCTGTGTTCTTTCCAGCTTCTGGCTATTATAAATAAGGCTGCTATGAACATAATTGAGCATGTGTCTTTATTGTATGCCGGGGAATCCTTTGGATATATGCCCAGGAGAGGTATAGCAGGGTCCTCTGGAAGTGTCATGCCCAGTTTACTGAGTAACCTCCAGACTGATTTCCACAGTGGTTGCACCATCTTACAGCCCCACCAGCAGTGGAGGAGTGTTCCTCTTTCTCTACATCCTCACCAACACCTGCTGTCTCCTGAGTTTTTGACCTTAGCCATTCTGACTGGTGTAATGTGAAATCTCAGGGTTGTTGTGATTTGCATTTCCTTAATGACTAATGATGATGAGCACTTCTTATGGTGCCTCTTGGCCATCCGAATTTCTTCAGGTGATAATTCTTTATTTAGATCTGTTTCCCATTTTTAATAGGGTTATTTGGTTCCCTGAGGTCTAATTTCTTGGGTTCTTTGTATATATTGGATATTAGCCCTCTATCAGATGTGGGGTTGGTGAATATCCTTTCCCAATTTGATGGTTGCTGTTTTGTCCTTTTAAAAGTGTCATTTGCCTTACAGAAACTTTGTAATTTTATGAGGTCCCATTTGTCAATTCTTGATCTTAGAGCATCAAGGACCGCCATGTAAAACCAGACACACTGAAACTAATAGAAACGGAACTGGGGAAGACCCTAGAGGAAATGGGCACAGGGGTAAAATTCCTGAACAGGTCAACAATAATTTAAAGATAATTTTTAAAAGCAGTATGTACTCCGTTTCATAGTATGCGATATTGAAAGTAAATGGACATGTTTGGAAAGGGATTCCGTTCTATCTGGATGAACATTTAAATATTGAAAACTTTTAAAAACTCATGTCATATCTAGTAAAAAAAAATAGACATTTCCTGAAAATCAGACAGCTCATAGGTTTTAGGTTGAACCTGACCAGTTTACAAGAAAAGTTTGTAAACACAATTAGATAGTCTAGAAAATGTTCCTCTCTCATGTCCAGTGTATGTATTTTTTAAGGATTATAGAAAGCATTCTCTTAGACGATCAAATCAAAATTCCCATTACATGATATCTATATTTATTTATGGAATTAATAATGAATATTTCTAATAAGTATATTTGCATCAAGCCACTGCCAAGTTACTAGTTAGCTCTGAAGATCTGGGGGAATATAGAGAGATCAAGTCCTGATTCGATAAACTATCATAAGAATCAAATTAGTTATTATATACTTACCTTTACAGTGGAGCCTGGAATCAAGAATCAGTCAATGGATGGGAAATTATCGGTTTCCTTCTAGTCACTAAATACCAAACTGAAGATTGCAGTTGGTAAACCAACCACTGAGGTCGTATGATTCTTTAGTAATCAGGGTGATAGGCCATTGTGATATCAAGATTCAAAGGCTCATGCCTTAGCTGACAGTGACAAGTGCTTCAAAGTCCTTCAATCTTTTGGATTTAAAAATGTATTCTATTTACAATTTTTGAAGAATAAGTATTTTTATTAATAAAAATTTTCACAAATATATCTGATATAATAAATAATAGATACATAGTTAAAAGGTTTGGTAGAAAGATAAACACAAACACAAACAAACACACACAGAGACATATATATGAAGATGGATGGATAGGTAGATGATAGATAGATAGATAGATAGATAGATAGATATTTGAAAGATATCAGGAATAATATCTGCTCAAGAAAATGACGAATATTTTTAAACTGAGTAAAATGCATGTTTATTCCCACATACTCTCAATACCTACATCTTTTTTGCCCTATCAAAGGTATTTGTAAAAATCCAACATCATTATCACTGTAAATCTTAGATATCAACATGTATATGTCATAGGAGACTTTAAATATTAATGTGATTTACTACATAGACTAAGAAAGATTCACCAACATAGAGGTCAGATGGCAATGAAGATTTAAATATAATTTTCCCCTAACAATATTTGCTCATTTCAGAATCACAGGTAAGTATAAAAACATTCTGTAAATTACTCCATTCTTCACTATAAAACCATTAAAGTAGATACAAAATATTATTCTATTTGATTTTATTTCTATTATTTCAAGTTTGAGGTTTAAAAATTATTTTTTTCTTCCTTATTTTTTCCAGATAAAACATTGCATTTATTTCCTCTCTTCAGGAGTCAAACTTGGTGTCTTGAAGAAATATTTTTATCTCGTGCTCATTTTCTAGGGACCCCAGACCCATTTCTAAGATACATGACCCATACCAGTGCTAATTCAGGCTGAATACAATTCAGAGTCACCTTCTTTCCTAATTCCACTGATTTCCAGACAAACACACACACACACAGAAACAGACACACACAGAAACACACACACACACACACACACACACACACACACACACTGGAAGAGAGACAGACAGAGAGAGACAGACAGAGAGAGACAAAGAGTCAAAGAGAGAAGTCGGAAATCACACAAAGGGTGGAAGCTAGAGGAGTGGAGACAATTTGAACAACTGGGCTTTGTGGTAATAAGCTTGTATCAGGAGATACAGAAGGAAGAGATGATGTCTAAGTGTCTGGGGAAGGAGGTCATGTGCGTGCCAGATAAAGACAGACTGGAGAAATTGCAGGAGGAACCAGAGTCAGCTGGGAACATATGCTGACTATGTGTACCCTGGGAGACTTCCAGGTGGATTCCATCTGCACAGCAATCAAAACCTGCAGAAACAAACTGTAAAGGCTTCAGAAGTCCACAAGAAGTTCTTGTTGTCTGAGACCCCTCAGCCAGAAGAGTCTATTATAAAGATCAGTGTCAGTAAGGCTGCCTAAGCTATAATGAAGTAAGTCATGATGGAGTGAAGATGATTATCCTGATGGAGATCCTCGTGATGGCTGTGATTGGTGCTGCTTCTTGAGCATCTGATAATATTATGGTCCATAATCATGTCCGCAACACATATCTGGCACTGGAGATCAGATTGATGTCTAGATCTTACATGTCACAGTAAATTCAGTTGAGGATCCTGATGCATACTTATAGCACCCAATGTTGAACGTGCATATGTTTTTTTTTATTCAATATATTTTTTATTTACATTTCAAATGATTTCCCCTTTTCTAGCCCCCCACTCCCTGAAAGTCCCATAAGCCCCCTTCTCTCCCCCTGTTTTCCCATCCACCCCTTCCCACTTCCCCATTCTGGTTTTTCCTAATACTGCTTCACTGATGCAAAAAAATGTGGTATATCTTCACAATGGAGTACTATTCAGCCATTAGAAACAAGGAATTCATGAAATTCTTAGGCAAATGGATGGAGCTAGAGAACATCATACTAAGTGAGGTAACCCAGACTCAAAAGGTGAATCATGGTATGCATATGTTTTGATATCTGTGAACCTACCTGTAAGAATCTGTGTTGATGTTATTACTACATACTGTGAACAGAAATCATGACAGAATTGATTATTACTAATTTGATGGAGATTCTGGAGATGGCTATGACTGGTGTTGCCTCTTGTGAATCTAATGAATTTTATGGTACATCTTCACACCCACAATAATATTAGTTATAGTTATAATAGTTATTATATTATTATATATATTATTATATATATTATATATATATTGTATATAATATATAATAATTATATATATATTTATTATATATATTTATTATTTATATATATATATATATATTATTATATAATAATAATAGTTATTCTGAGTTGGCACTTAACATAAGATTAATATCTGATACCCTACCTGCCAAAATTAATTCAGTTTATGTTCCTGATGCATGTCGGTAGCACAACATACCTACCATATAATGAATTTTGGTGCTTGAAGCCCCAAGAAGGTGAATGTTTCCAGCTGCCAGTAAAATTATTACTGATGTCAGTGTTCCATGCTTCTGAACAATTTAAGAGGAACCTCCTTCAATTCACAAGCAAGGTATTTCTGCACATGGTCATACTTGTCCTCTGAAACTACCTTGATTTTCCTGAAACTACCTGCCAACATCCACCATGATAAATTCGAGATCCCTGTTGCTAAAGGGAAGCATGTTGTGACTGATTCAGATTGCCACTTTGGAGAAGATTAAAGATATCTTTGATTCCAATGGCCAGGGCAAATATATTGAGAGTATTCACCCATGATGCCACTGATAACTATTATGAAATCCATTGTCTGTGGGGTCATTTCAAAGTTTCATTTTGTCTGGAATTCTTCAGCCAGAAGTGTCTATTGTGAAATTCCTGGTCAGTGCTGCTGCTGAAGTGCATAATGAGATAAGTGTTGTGTGCTGCTACTGGACACCATTTTATGTGTATGATACTACCTGGAACCTGAAACTTTGTTTGTGTAAGTACTGCATGTGGTGAAGAGCAAGCATAATGGAGTCATAGTTCCTGTTGCTGTCGGAGACCAAGATGATAACTATGATCTTTCTGCTGCATGAGAATCCATTAAATTCAAAGATCCATAGTGCCCTCAAAATCATTTTGAGTTAAGTGTTCTGAGTTGGCCCTAGATATCTGATTGATATCTGAGATCTTACCTGCAATAAGAAGCTAAGTAAATATCCGTGATGCATGCAAACAGGTATCAATGTTGACCATGTAATTTATAATATCCTTCTGCCACTAGAAGAGGTAATGATGTCCTGGCACTGCAGAAGTAGTTTATGGACATAAAATCTTCTTCCATCTGAATCTATCTTGATGTCATTGATATAAACTTGTGGCAAAAGACACCATGGCATTACTAAAGATCTATGTGACCATTGGCAACCTTGTAGTCAGTTATGTGTGCTGTCACTAAGAACCATGTTATTATTTCTAAAATATTAAATAGCTAAAGTACCTGCAGGAACTATGACAATGGCAATCATTCCCACTGCCTCTAGTAGCCATCTTGAAACCCATTGTCCATGAAGTTTCTGAAGAGATTATTAATGTCAAAGAAAGCTGAGGCCAGCAGGGTCAAACATGAAGGTCAAGGTCATTACTATTTCCTCATGCCATACAGGATTCTATGTTCTATGATATAGTGAAGCGACCTGAATAATGACAGCAGACACCATTTTGTTTCCATTATTCTTTAAGTCACTCACAGCCATGTGTCAGTGATCCCTGCTGTCTCTTGTGTGACCACAATATTATGAGAGTGACCACAATAATAAGAGTTGGTAGTAGAGCCCTGAAGCCTCTGGCGGGAGCACTCAGATCTCTCTGCTTCCGGATCCAGATCAGCCTGGGCAGCAACACCACATCTCCAGGTCCTGCAAGAGGCAAGAGAGGCTTCCGGGCAGCCAGCGGGGAGAAGTCGGTATGCTCCGGTGAATCCAGTGGGCCTCAGTGGGAGCCTACAGGTGTCTGCTTTGGGATCTGAACAGTCTGGGCCACAGAACCCTGTCTCCAGGCACTGCAGGAGGTAAGCTGTGCAAAAGAGGCCACCTGGGAAGGGGCAGCTTGCACTGGTGAGTCCAGCATTGAGAAGACCAACTAACACCAGTGAGAACTAGATGGCAAAAGGCAAACGCAGGAACGTCACTAACAGAAATCAAGGCAATATGGCAACATCTGAAGAGAATTCTCCTTTACCAGCATGTACTGGATACCCCATCGCACCAGTAAAACAAGATTTGGATTTAAAATTGCTGGTCATGATGCTGGCACAGGAACACATGAAGGACATACTTAAAGAAATTCAGGAGAAAATGGATCTAAAGTTAAAAGCCCTTGCAAGGGATACACAAAAATCATTGAAAGAAATCCAGGAGAATACAAAAGCCAAAAAGGAGGAAAAACAAAAGAAAACTTAAAGAAATACAGGAGACCTTTGGTCAACAGGCTGAGGTCATGAAAGAGGAAAGACAAAAATCTCTTAAAGAATTACAGGAAAGCACAAACAAGCAAGTGAAGGAGCTAAGCAAAACCATCCAGAATCTGAAATCAGAAGTAGAAACAACTAAGAAAACTCAAAGTGAGACAACTTTAGAGATAGAAAGCCCTGGGAAGAAATCAGGGGACAGAAATGCAAATATCAACAACAGAATACAAGAGATAGAAGAAAGAATCTCAGATGCCGAAGATACCAGAGAAACCATGGATTCAACAGTTAAAGAAAATGCAAAATGCAAAATGCTTGTAACTCAAAATATCCAGGAAATCGAGGACACAATGAGGAGACCAAACCTAAGGATTATAGGCATAGATGAGAGTGAAGATTTACAACTTAAAAGGCCAGCAAATATCTACAATAAAATTATGGAGGAAGCCTACAGAACTCCAATCAGACTGGACCAGAACAGAAATACTTCCCGTCACATGATAATCAAAGCACCAAATGTACTAAACAAAGAAAGAATATTAAAGGCAGTGAGAGAAAAAAGCCAAGTAAAATATATAGGAAGACCTATCAGAATCACAGCAGACTTTTCACCTGAGACTATGAAGGCTAGAAGATCCTGGGCAGATCTCATGCAGACTCTAGGAGAACACAAATGCCAGCCAAAACTACTATACCCAGCAAAATTCTCAATTACCGTAGATGGAGAAACCAAGACATTCCATGACAAAACCAAGTTTACCCAATATCTATCCACAAACACAGCCCTACAAAGGATAATAGGAGGAAAACACCAATACAAGGAGGGAAACTTCACCCTGGGAAAAGCAAGATAGTAACCTTTCATCAAACCCAAAAGAAGTTAACCAATCAAATTTAAAACATAACGTCAAAAATGACAGGAAGTAACAATCACTATTTCTTATTATCTCTTAACATCAATGGAGTCAATGACCCAATAAAAAGACATAGACTAACTGACTGGATATGCAAACAGGACCCTACATTTTGCTGCTTACAGGAAACACACCTCAGGGTCAAAGACAAACACTACCTTACATTAAAAGGCAGGAAGAAAATTTTACAAGCAAATGGTCTCAGGAAACAAGCTGGAGTAGCCATTTTAATATCAGATAAAATTGACTTTCAACCCAAAACCATCAAAAGGGACTCTGAGGGACACTTTTTGCTGATTAAAGGAAAAATACAACAAGAAGTACTCTCAATCCTGAACATCTATGCTCCAAATCCAAGGGTACCCTCTTTCGTAAAAGAAACTTTATTAAAGCTCAAAGCACACATTGCACCTAACACAATAATTGTGGGTGACTTTAACACTGCACTTTCCTCAATGGACCTATTAGGAAAACAGAAACTAAACAGGGACACAATGAAACTAATTGAAGCTTTGGACGAATTAGATTTAACAGATATTTATATAGAACATTCTATCCTAAAGCAAAAAAATATACCTTTTTCTCAGCACCTCATAGTACCTTCTACAAAATCGACCATATTATTGGTCACAAGACAGACCTCAACAAATATAAGAAGATTGAACTAACCCCATGCCTCCTATCAGATCACTATGGAGTAAAAGTGGTCTTCAATAGCAACAAAAACAACAGAAAACCCACATACACGTGGAAACTGAACAATGTTCTACTCAATGATACCTTGGTCAAGGAAGAAATAAAGAGAGAAATTAAAGACTTTTTAGAACACAATGAAAATGAAAACACAACATACCCAAATCTATGGCACACAATGAAAGCAGTGCTAAGAGGAAAACTCATAGCCCTGAGTGCCTCCAAAAAGAAAATGGATAGAGCATACATTACCAGCTTAATGACACACCTGAAAGCCCTGGAACAAAAAGAATCTATTTCACCCAGTAGGAGTAGAAGGCAGGAAATCATCAAATTCAGGGCCGAAATCAACCAAGTAGAAACAAAGAGAACCATTCAAAGAATCAACGAAACCAGGAGCTGGTTCTTTGAGAAAATCAACAAGATAGATAAACCCTTAGCCAGACTGACCAAAGGGCACAGAGAAAGTATCCAAATTAACAAACTTAGAAATGGAAAGGGAGATATAACAACGGAAACTGAAGAAATCCAAAAAAAATTATCAGATCCTACTACAAGAGCCTGTACTCAACACAACTGGAGAATCTGGAGGAAATGGACAATTTCCTTGACAGATATCAAATACCAAAATTAAATCAGGACCAACTAGACCATCTAAACAGTCCCATAATGCCTAAAGAATGAGAAGGAGCCATAGAAAGTCTTCCAACCAAAAAAAGCACAGGACCAGATGGTTTCAGTGCAGAATTCTATCAGACCTTCAAAGAAGAGTTAACACCAATACTGTTCAAACTATTCCACAAAATAGAAACAGAAGGAACACTACCCAATTCCTTCTACGAAGCCACAATTACGCTGATACCAAAACCACACAAAGATTCAACAAAGAAAGGGAACTTCAGACCAATTTCCCTTATGAACATCCATGCAAAAATACTCAATAAAATTCTTGCCAACCGAATCCAAGAACACAGCAAAACGATCATCCACCATGATCAAGTAGGCTTTATCCCAGGAATGTAGGTTTGGTTCAATATACGGAAATCCATCAATGCAATCCACTACATAAACAAACTCAAAGAAAAAAACCACAATGTCATTTCACTGGATGCTGTAAAAGCATTTGACAAAATTCACCATCCTTTCATGCTTAAAGTCTTGGAAAGAACAGGAATTCAAGGCCCATACCTAAACATAGTAAAAACCATACACAGCTAACCGGTAGCCAGCATCAAACTTAATGGAGAGAAACTTGAAGCAATCCCACTAAAATCAGGAACTAGACAGGGCTGCCCCTTTTCTCCTTGTCTTTTTAATATTGTACTTGAGGTACTAGCTCGGGCAATTCAATAACATAAGGAGGTCAAAGGGATGCAAATTGGAAAGGAAGAAGTCAAACTATCATTATTTGCAGATGACATGATAGTCTACCTACGTGACCCAAAAAAAACTCCACTAGAGAACTCCTACAGCTGATAAACAACTTCAGCAAAGTGCCAGGTTATAAAATCAACTCAAACAAGTCAGTGGCCTTCCTATACTGAAAGGATAAGCAGCCTGAGAAAGAAATGAGGCAAGGGGTAAAGGAAATATTAAGCATGAAATGAGAAACTACTAAATGAGGAAATCAGGCAATATTTTATGCCTTAAGGAAGGTTAGAGATTATCTGGAGCAAGCGTCCTTGGAGCATTGGAGAGTTAAACATTGGAACTAGAACAAGGTGGGTAAACTTTCTCAAGCTAAAAGCAGAAAAATAAGTTTCTCTGTGCTGGGTGAGTTGGATAGGGTTTTAAAACATTTCGTTGGGATCTCTCACTTAGAATTAATGAACAGGTTTTATCTTGCTGAATTAGTACAATGCAGAAAAAAAAAACTACAATAATATGTTTTTGTTACACAGAAGAATTTACTGAGTGGGGATCTGGAGAGACGTCATCAAAGGCTGAATCCTAGCATGGTGTCTTTAAGGATTAATATTCTACAGTATCTTGAATCAAACACTTTTCATTTGTAATGGACCAAAGGACATTACCAGCCAGCATAAGGAAATAATGAGAGCAGTAGAAGGAACCTTGGGTTCACAAGTTGCAGAATTAATGAGAAACCAAAACTATTATGGCCCTAATAGGCCTGGATTACCTTGGGAACATTTTATCTGGTTCTTGAGGTATCTATTTACCATGGAATTGATTTACCCTGACCACAGAAAACCTGTGGTACAGTGGACATAGAAAATGAGAAGGCTAGGATGACTCCATGACAAGCTTCAAACTGGCTGTTCAGGAGACTGGCCCTAAATCTCTGGTTTTAAGAACTGTGCAATTCCAGGCAATCAAGGCCTCTGAAGCTACCCCATCACATGGCCATCACCTAGTGGGGAGAAGGAGAAATTCGGAGAAAATTAAATGGCCAAACTAATGACTTCTTGGTTTTTACATGCTTAAATAATAAGTTGGGTTTGTAGGAACTTGGGAGACAGAAACATAATAAGCAAATAAATAAATAATAATAATACTGTTGATGATGATTGAGGCTTTCATTAAATAAACACATATGGAGTGTCATTTGTGTGCTGGTTTCATGAGTATTGGGCATTACTAACTAATGATCTGGTACTGATTTCTGTTTTTGAATTTCTATTGATGAGATAAAACAGCATATTAATCAGGCATCTCCATGAGCCACAGAACTTACAGAGTGAATCACTGATGTTAAAAGTTGATTTACTGGAATGTTTACACCTGCAGTGCCACTAATCCAGGAATAGCAAGCTGTGAAGGGAAAGTCCAATAATTTAGCAGTTGCTCAACTCTATAGACTGGATGTCTCAGCTGGTCTACCGTATATGATGGATCCTGAAAGTATAGGCTCATTGCCGGTGAAGAATAGCTATGCCAGCCTGAAAAGAGCAAGCAGACAAAGAGGAAAATCTTCCTTATAGAGTCTTCCACACCCTTATAGAGTCTTCCAGTAGAAGATGTGACTCAGATTGAAGATGTGTCTTTCCACATCCAGCTTAGAAGGGAATTTGCCTTCTTCAAACCAAGCAGGAAATCACTCCCAAATATATCTTCCATTTCTGGCATGTGCACATTCCAGATGGAGTCAAGCTGACAATCAACAATAGCCATTGCACACAATAAGCAAAAGCAACTTGGGATGGAAAGGGTTTCTTTCATTGCATAACTTATTGTTAATCTCTGGGTAGATTCAGGGCCGAAAGTCAGGGCAGGAATCTGGAATCAGGAACTGAAGCAGAAGTCATGGAGGACTGCTGCTTACTGTCCTGTTCTCCATAACGTACTCAGATGATTTTTTATATAACCCAGGACTTTTTGTCACACAGTGGGCAGGAAATACCCACATTAATCAATTAATAAAAAATTACCCACAATATTCCCTGAGGGCAATGTAATGGAGGTGTTTTAACGATTAAGATTCCTCTTCCCAGACACTACAAGAAATCACGGATGCCTAGAAACCTCCCTAATTGCCCATGAGGCTCTTACACCTCTAACATAGTCCCATGGTGCTCAATGTGAGACCATAGCTACACTGGCAACTTTAATATCTTCGATATATTTTTTTATTTACATTTCAAATGATTTCTCATTTACTGGCCGCTAACTCCCCAAAAGTCTAAAAGCCCCCTTCCTCTCCCCCTGTTCTACCACCCACCCCTTCCCACTTCCCTGTTCTGGATTTGCCATATACTGCTACACTGAGTCTTTCAAGAACAAGGGGTTATTCATCTGTTGTTCTTGTACCTCATTTGATGTGTGGATTATGTTTTGGATATTCCACCTTGCTAGGCTAATATCCACTTATTGATGAGTGCATACCATGATTGATGTTTTGGGACTGGGTGACCTCACTTAGTATGCTGTTCTCCAGCTCCATTCATTTGCCTAAGAATTTCATGAATTCATTGGTTCTAATGGCTGAATAGAACTCCATTGTGTGTGTGTGTGTGTTTGTGTGTGTGTGTGTGTGTGTGTGTGTGTGTGTATATATATATATATATATATATATATATATATATATATATATATATATATATATATATTTATATCACATTTTTTTACATCCATTCTTTAGTTGAGGGATACCTGGGTTCTTTCTAGCTTCTGACTATTATAAATAGGGCAGCTATGAACATAGTGGAACATATATCCTTATTACCTGCTGGGAAAATGCTCTGGGTATATGCCCAGGAGTGGTATAGCAGGATCTTCTGGAAGTGAGGTGCCCAGTTTTCGGAGGAACCGCCAGACTGATTTCCAGAGTGGTTGTACCAATTTGCAACCCCACCAACAGTGGAGAAGTGTTCCTCTTTCTCCACATCCTTGCCCACACATGCTGTCTACTGAGTTTTTAATCCTAGCTATTCTGACTGGTGTAAGGTGAAATCTCAGGGTTGTTTTGATTTGCATTTCCTGATGACTAATGAACTTGAGCATTTTTTAAGATGCTTCTCTGCCATCTGAAGTTCCTCAGGTCAAAATTCTTTGTTTAACTCTTTACCCCATTTTTTAATAGGGTTATTTGGTTTTCTGGGTGTAGGGAGCTGCTTGCCCATTAACTGTCGTTAACTGTCATTAACTGTCGTTAACAGTTAACAAGTCCTTATTTGGGTAGAGCCTGTTGAGTCTTGCGCCTTCTGCGTGGATACAACCTATCAGCAATGCCCATGTGGCTAATCTGATTGGCTGGCTATTAGTATTTAAGGGCTGGGCTGATTCTCTCTGGAGTCAGAAGAAGAAGTACAGGGGAGAAGAAGAAGTACAGGAAAGAAGAAGTACAGGGGAGAAGAAGAAGTACAGGAAAGAAGAAGTAGTACAGGGGAGATGAAGAAGTACAGGGAAGAAGAAGAAGTACAAGGGTCCTGAGTAAACTGCTTGAAGAATATCTTCCTGTGTTGCGTCATTCCTTGCCGGCGAGGGTGATCGCGACAACTGGTGCCGAAACCCGGGAAACTCTCCTCGTTCGTGGTTTGAAGATCAGAACTTCTCGCAGTCAGGGTAGCGCGCTGGTAAGTTCCCGGTTAAATGGGACAAGGTAAAGTTCTCGGTATTGAGAGACTATAAAGTTCCCCAGTAAGTGGGACAGAGTAAAGTTCTCGGTGAGAGACAATAAAGTTCCAGGGAGGGACAAGGGGAAAGGTCCTCGGTATAAGAGGCTATAAAGACTCGGGTGTGGAGCGATAAAGTTCCCAAGGCAAGGTGGGACATAAGGGACCGTTAAAAACGGGCAGCCTGCTCCTCCCTGTAGAAAAAGAGGGAGAGAAAAGTTTGCGGAGGGCAAACCGAAAGTGAAAGTAAAGTCCGCAGAGGTTTAAGTTTGCAGATTAGCAACCTAGTGAAAAGTAAAAAACTTACAATTTATAGAAACCTAGTGAAAAGTAAAGAGTTACAATTTATGGACCCTGCTCTGATAGCAGTGTCCTACATTTTTTCCTGCGTTCTTTTTTGGGGAATCGTGTTCTGGTTTTGCTGACTGATGTGCACCCCTGGTGATGGCAAGTAATAGGACTTAGAGCCTTAATTTTAAAAATGGGGACCTCACAGTCTCGTCCAATTTTTCTGGCCCTTCAGGAGTTGCTTTTATCAAAGAATTTAAAGATCAAGAAATCAACCTTAGAGTGATTTCTTAATGAATATAATACCGTGGCACCCTGGTTCGCTGTTTATGGCAGCCTAACGGTCGCCTGCTGGGATAGGTTAGGGAAGGACCTGGACTTAGCCTGGGATCAGGGCACACTCAAAGGAGGAGTAAAACCTATTTGGAAGCTTGTTAGGGGCTGTTTAGAAGATAAAAAATGCTGTAAGGCCTTAGGGGATGGACAAACTGCTTTAGAAATCTTACAAGAGGAAATATCAGAAAAGGCAGAGAGTGTTAAAGAAAAAGGGGCAAAGTCTCTGTACCCTACCTCAGAAGGGTTAGGAGATTTCAGTTCGGAAGATTCAGATCTTGAGGAGGAGGAGATACAAGCTCTGGTTGAACAGTTGGAGGAAGCGAGCCTAAAACAGAGGAAGAAACTTAGAGATAAGTCAGGGGTGGCAGTGCTAACAATGGGTGTGGCCGTCCCCACCCTGCCAGCACCTTCCACTCCTACACCTAATCTAGAGACTACCCAGTATACAGGGAGTTCTTTTGTCCACAAGTTTGGTCACAGGTTCGCACCGAACTCTCTTTAGCTTATCCAGTGTTTCAGAATCCACAAGGGCAAAGGATTCATGAGCCTTCAGACTTTAAAGTTATTAAATCTCTGGCTGAATCAGTTCGAAATTATGGAAAATCCGCTGCCTTTACGGTGGCTCAAGTTGAGGCTCTCACTAGGCACTGTATGACTCCTGGGGATTGGAGTTAGTTTGTGCCTGCCTAAGCCCAGGACAATACCGTGATTGGAGAGCATTCCTTATAGAATTTGCAACTGAGCAGGAAGCAGCTAACATAGCGGCGGGCAACCCACAATGGGATAGGGATATGCTCCTGGGTCAAGGAAGGTAAGCCAACCAACAGACTGGTTATCAGGTGCAAGCATACAATCAAGTCAATGATATTTCCATAAAAGCTTGGAAGTCCCTCCCCAATAAAGGGGAGGTAACAGGAAATATTACCAAGGTTATTCAAGGGCCTATGGAGCCTTTCTCTGATTTTGTTGCTCGACTCCTCGAGACTGCCACCAGAATCTTTGGCAAGGGCCCCTAATAAAGCAGCTTGCTTTTGAACAATGCACAAAGGAGTGCCGTGCAGCTATAACCCCGTTCAAAAACAAGGGATAGAGGAATGGATGAAAGCGTGCAGAGAGTTAGGAAGGCCGCTAACTAATGCAGGTCTTGCTGCGGCTGTGGTGCAATTAATACAGAACAGGAAGCCACAGTCAGGAGCTTGCTTCAGGTGTGGAAAACTAGGCCATCTTAAAAATCAATGTCTGGAAAGAGGAAGCACAGAAGCATGTGAAATCCTACACCCTAGACAACCTGGGTTTTGTCCCAAGTGCAAAAAGGGACATAAGTGGGCTAATGAGTGTAGGTCCATTAAGGACATACATGGACAGCCCCTTCTGTCTGGCTGTGGAGATGCTCAGTCAAAAATCGGCCAGCGGGGCCCTTGTCCCCAGGGCCCACAAATATATGGGGCCATAGAGGAACAACCCACCAGTCCCACATCAGAGAGATGGCCGTCCCTTCACCATCCAAGGGACCATGGAGAATCACTGCTGGTTCTGCAGGATTGGACCTCCACTCCACCTACAGACTCGTATTAACTTCTCAAATGGGAGTCCAAATAATTGATACTGATATTAAAGGACCCCTTGACCCTGATACCGTGGAAACAGGAAAATGGAGGCTGCTTCATGACCTCCGCACTATTAATCAACAAATGCAAGTGATGGGTCCAGTGCAGCGAGGCCTTCCCTTGTTGTCTGCCTTACCTAGCCATTGGCCAGTCATAGTAATAGATATAAAAGACTATTTCTTCAGAGATCTGAAGTACTTGTCATATAGGTCTTTCACTTGTTTGGTTAGAGTCACCCCAAGATACTTTATGTTGTTTGTAGCTATTGTGAAGGGGGTCATTTCCCTAATTTCTTTCTCAGTCTACTTATCCTTTGAATATATAAAGGATACTGATTTGCTTGCATTAATTTTGTAGCCAGCCACTTTGCTGAAGTTGTTTATCAGCTGTAGGAGTTCTCTAGTAGAGTTTTTTAGGGTCACTTAAGTATACGATCATATCATCTGCAAATAGTGATAAATTGACTTCTTCCTTTCCAATTTGTATCCCTTTGACTTCCTTCTGTTGTCTAATTGCTCTAGCTAGGACTTCAAGAACTATATTGAAAAGATATGGAGAGAGGGGGCAGCCTTGTCTAGTCCCTGATTTTAGTGGGATTGCTTCTAGTTTCTCTCCATTTAGTTTGATGTTGGCTACTGGTTTGTTGTATATTGCTTTTACTATGTTTAGATATGGGCCTTGAATTCCTGTCCTTTCCAAGACTTTTAGCATGAAAGGATGCTGAATTTTGTCAAATGCTTTTTCATCATCTAATGAAATGATCATGTGGTTTTTTTCTTTGAGTTTGTTTATGTAGTGGATAGCATTTATGGATTTCCGTATATTAAACCATCTCTACATCCTGGAATGAAGCCTACTTGATCATGGCGGATGATCGTTTTGATGTGTTCTTGGATTCGGTAGGCAATAATTTTATTTAGTATTTTTGCATCGATATTCATAAGGGAAATTGGCCTGAAATTCTCTTTCTTACTTGGGTCTTTGTGTGGTTTTGGTATCAGCATAATAGTGGCGTTGAAGAAGGAGTTGGGTAATGTTCCTTCTGTTTCTATTTGGTGGAAGAGTTTGAAGAGTATTGGTGTTAAGTCTTCTTTGAAGGTCTGATAGAATTCTGCACTGAAACCATCTGGTCCTGTGCTTTTTTTGGTTGGAAGCCTATCTATGACCCCTTCTATTTCTTAGGGGTTATGGGTCTGTTTACACGGTCTATTTGATCCTGGTTTAATTTTGGTAATTGGTATCTGTCTAAGAAAATGTCTATTTCCTCCAGATTCTTCAGTTTTGTTGAGTACAGGTTTTGTAGTACGATCTGATGATTTTTTGAATTTCCTCGGTTTCTGTTGTGAATCTCCGTTTCCATTCCTAATTTTCTTAATTTGGATACTTTCTCTGTGCCCTTTGGGTAGTCTGGCTAAGGGTTTATCTATCTTGTTGATTTTTTCAAAGAACCAGCTTTTGGTCTTGTTGATTCTTTGTATGGTTCTCTTGGTTTCTACTTGATTGTTTTCAGCCCCGAGTTTGATGGTTTCCTGTCTTCTCCTCCTCCTGGGTGAATTAGCTTCTGGATTGGCAGGATTAATATAGTTTAATGGCCATCTTGCCAAAGGCAATCTACAGATTCAATGCTATTCCCATAAAAATCCCAACCCAGTTCTTCATAGAGCTAGAAAGAGCAATTCTCAAATTAATCTGGAATAACAAAAAACCCAGGATAGCTAAAACTATTCTCAACAGTAAAAGAACTTCAGGTGGATTCAATATCCCAGACTTTAAACTCTACTACAGAGCAATAGTGATAAAAACTGTATGGTATTGGTACAATATCAGGCAAGCGGATCAATGGAATAGGATTGAAGACCCAGAAATAAACCAACACACCTATGGTCACTTGGTCTTCGACAAAGGGGCTGAAAGTATCCAGTGGAAAAAAAGATAGTCTTTTCAACAAATGGTGCTGGTTCAATTGGAGGTCAACATGCAGAAGAATGCGAATTGATCCATTCTTATCTCCTTGTACCAACCTTAACTCCAAATGGATCAAGGTCCTCCACATAAAACCTGACACACTGAAACTAATTAAAAAAAAACTGGGGAAGACATTGGAGGACATGGGCACAGGGGAAAAGTTTCTCAAAAGAACACCAATAGCTTATGCTCTAAGATCAAGAATTGACAAATGGGACCTCATAAAACTACAAAGTTTCTGTAAGGCAAAGGACACCGTCAAAAGGACAAAACGTCAACCAACAGACTGGGAAAGAATCTTCTCCAACCCTAAATCCGACAGAGGTCTAATATCTAATATATACAAAGAACTCAAGAAAGTAGAACCCAGAGATCCAAATAACCCCATTAAAAAGTGGGGTACGGAGGTAAACAAAGAATTTTCACATGAAGAACTTCGGAGAGCTAAGAAACACCTTAAGAAATGTTCAACATGATTAATTATTAGGGAAATGCAAATCAAAACAACCCTGAGATTTTACCTCACACAAGTCAGAATGGCTAAGGTCAAAAATTCAGGAGACAGCAGGTGTTGGCGAGGATGTGGAGAAAGAGGAACACTCTCCCACTGCTGTTGGGATTGCAAGATGGTACAACCACTTTGGAAGTCAGTCTGGCGGTTCCTCAGAAAACTGGGCATGTCACTTCCTGAGGACCCTGTTATACCACTCCTGGGCATATATCCAGAGGATTCTTCAGCATGCAATAAGGACACATGCTCCACTATGTTCATAGCAGCCCTATTTGTAATAGCCAGAAGCTGGAAAGAACCTAGATGTCCTTCAACGGAGGAATGGATACAAAAATGTGGTATATTTATACAATGGAGCATTAGCCATCAGAAACAATGAATTCATGAAATTCTTAGACAAATGGATGGAGCTGGAGAACATCATACTATGTGAGGTAACCCAGTCTCAAAAGATCAATCATGGTATGCACTCACTGATAAGTGGATATTAGCCTAGAAACTTTGAATACCCAGGACATATGGTATGCACTCACTGATAAGTGGATATTATCCTAGAAACTTTGAATACCTAGGACATAATCCACAAATTAAATGATGTCCAAAAAGTATGGAGGAGTGGGCCCTGGTTCTGGAAAGACTCAGTGCAAGAGTATAGGGGAATTCCAGATCAGGGAAGTGGGAAGGGGCAGATGGAAGAATAGGGGGACGGAAGAGGGTTTATGGGACTTGCGGGGAGTGGGGACCCAGAAAAGGGGAAATGATTTGCCATGTAAATAAATAAAAATAAATAAATAAATTAATTAATTAATTAATTAATTTAAAAAAAGACTATTTCTTTTCAATCTCCCTTTGCATTAAAGACAGGGAGCGGTTTGCATTTACCATCCCTTCCTGTAATCACGAGGAATCTGATAAGAGGTATGAATGGAAAGTGTTACCCCAGGGCATGACTAATAGCCCTACTATGTGTCAAGTATTTGTGAGTGCTGTCATCGCTCATCTAAGAGAGCAATATTCCAGAGTAAGATGCATCCACTACATGGATGATATCCTTCTGAGTAGTAAAGATGAGAAGGTTTTGGATCAGGCTTATGAAGAGCTAATAAGATTATTAAGAAGAAAGCAATTGTTTGTTGCCCCTGATAAGGTTCAAAAAACCAGTGTAGTCTCTTATTTGGGAGCAAGATAGGATCCTCTTACAGTAGTTCCACAAAAGATTGAAATTAGAAAGGATAATCTCAAGACACTTAATGACTTTCAGAAGTTGTTGGGTGATATAAACTAGATCCGAAGCTTTTTGAAAATACCTATTTATGAATTAAGGCCATTATTCAATCTTTTGGCCAGTGATTCAGCCATGGATTCTCCTAGACAACTAACTAAGGAGGCTCGAGTGGCCTTGAGGAAGATAGAGCAAGGACTACAGGATGCAGTACTATATCGTTGCACAGAGGACTTGGATATCATCCTGTGCATTCTGCCTACCTTTTTGCAGCCTACAGGGCTGTTATGGCAGGCAGGACCCTTATTATGGATTCATCCTAAAGCCTCACCAGCAAAATCCATAGAACATTACCCCACTGCTGTTGCAAAATTGGGCCTTAATGGAATACAACGATGTGTGCAGTTTTTTGGGAGATATCCAGCCTCCCTGATTATTCCATATACTGCTTTTCAAGTGCAAATATTATGTGGAGCAATTGATGACTGGGCCATATTGCACTGTAGTTTCCATGGTATTATAGATAATCATTATCCCAAGCACCCGTTGCTTTTTCTTTTTTAAAGAACATCCTGTTGTGTTTCCAAAAGTGACTGCACAAAATCCTTTGCCAGATGCTCCCAATATATTTACAGATGGATCAAAAACTAGATGTGGGGTGTATATGGTAGAACATCAGAAACCAGTCCTGTATCAATTCCAGCCAAATTCTCCACAGGTGGTTGAGTTACAAATTGTCTTGGAAGTCTTTAAAAAATGCCTTTTTCCCTTTAATTTGCTTTCCATTCAGCATATGTGGTAAATGTTGTAAAAATTCTAGAGGTAGCGGGACCTATAAAACAAAGCAGTACTGTTTGTCAATTACTGAGAGAGTTACAAAAGATCATTTGGCTGAGAGAGTCAAAAAATTTTATACAACATATTCGAGCTCATACAGGCTTGCCTGGCCCATTAAGTGAAGGAAATGATCTGGTTGATCGTTGCACTAGAATGGAATATGCCTTTTTGAGTTCTGTTTTGGAAAATGCCCGAATTTTTCATAAGCAATTTCATATTCCTTCAAAGACCTTGCAACGAAAGTTCGGATTATCCCGAGCAGATGCCAGACAAATTGTGCTCGAATGTCAACAATGTGCTGTTTATAATTATCCCCCTAGTTTAGGAATTAATCCAAGAGGTTTGCTACCTTTAAAAATTTGGCAAATGGATATTACTCATATTTTTGAATTTGGAACTTTAAAATATGTTCATGTTTCTGTGGATACTTGTTCTGGTATCATTCATGCTACAGCCTTGAGTGGAGAGAAGACACGTAACATTATTACACATTGCCTTGAAGCATGGGCGTCTTGGGGGCAACCTCAACAGCTTAAGACAGAGAATGGCCCTGCCTATACAGCTCAGTCTTTTCAATCCTTTTGCAAGCAAATGAATATAATCTTGAATCATGGTCTACCCTATAATCCTCAGGGCCAAGGCATTGTTGAACGTGTTCATCGTACCCTTCAGGAATGTTTAACAAAACAAAAAGAGGGAATTGGGTATGGTAGAACACCCAAAGAACGACTTTCATTGGCATTATTTACTTAAAATTTTTTGAATCTGGATAATGATGGTTTGGCTGCAACTGATCGGCATAAATGCCCTAATAATACCTTAAAGGGTTATGTTAAATGGAAGGATGTGCTTACTGGATTATGGCATGGCCCTGATCCAGTGTTGGCGTGGGCGAGAGGTTCTGTTTGTGTGTTTCCTCAGACTCAACAAGATCCACTGTGGGTGCCTGAGCGGCTGACCAGATGCTGCAATAAAAATGAAGATCCTCCTGCTGTTACTGACTCTCAACGAAACGTTGATGCTGGTGTAGATGGAGCCAAGATGGGCGATCTTGTCGGTGTTGCCGAGACCCGTGCCGATACGCCATGATACTAAGCTGTTTCCTGGTCTTTTTAGTTCTAACAAGTCTCTTGATATACCTTATTCACCTTTAGATAAAGAGGAGGGAAGTGTAAATGAAAACTCTGCCCTTGCCATCCTTTTGATAGTACTTTCAATTGTTTGCCTGTGGTGCATCTGCAGAATGAGGTTTATCCAACAAAGACAGGTTGCAATGATGGTACAGGCATTCACAGCCATTGAAGCTGGACAGTCTGTCCTAGGCCTGGCTGGCAGCCATGAAGCCCTAATAAGATGCTTTCCACGCTCAGGATGCGAGGCTAAGCACTGCACTCAGGGGCCCATGATTGGAGAGCCCTTGACGGGAGCATGTTTGACTGCACATAGGTTGGTACCCCAGAACCTGTCTCTAAACAAAAGATACCGGTTGGGTTTGACAAAATTCACTGGGCTGATGGCTCAGAAGAGCGTCGAAACAAGGTCCATGAGTCCACCCAATGGACAAATGATATATCAGAGGTCAAACCTCTACTCTCGCCTGAATGCGTGTTTAAAAAAAAAAGGAGGAAATGTAGGGAGCTGCTTGCCCATTAACTGTCGTTAACTGTCATTAACTGTCGTTAACAGTTAACAAGTCCTTATTTGGGTGGAGCCTGTTGAGTCTTGCGCCTTCCACGTGGATACAACCTATCAGCAATGCCCATGTGGTTAAGCCTGATTGGCTGGCTATTAGTATTTAAGGGCTGGGCTGATTCTCTCTGTAGTTAGAAGAAGTACAGGGGAGAAGAAGAAGTACAGGAGGGAGAAGAAGTACAGGAGGGAGAAGTAGAAGTACAGGGGAGAAGAAGAAGTACAGGGGAGAAGAAGTAGTACAGGGAAGAAGAAGTAGTACATTGGAGAAGAAGTAGTACAGGGGTCCTGAGTAAACTGCTTGAAGAAGATCTTCCTGTGTTGCGTCATTCCTTGCCAGCGAGGGTGGTCATGACATCTGGGATCTAACTTCTTGAGTTCTTTGTATATATTGGATATTAGCCCTCTATCTGATGTAGGGTTGGTGACGATCTTTTTCCAATTTGTTGATTGCCGATTTGTTCTTTTGATGGTGTCCTTTGCCTTACTGAAACTTTGTAATTTTATGAGGTCCCATTTTTCAGTTCTTGAATTTAGAGCATATGCTATTGGTAACCTGTTCAGAAACTTTCCTCCTATACTGATATCCTCAAGGGTCTTCCCCAGTTTCTTTTCTATTAGCTTCAGACGGTCTGTTTTATGTGGAAGTTCTTGATCCATTTGGAGTTCAGCTTAGTACATGGAGACAAGGATGGATCAATTCACATTCTTCTGCATTCTGACCTCCAGTTGAATCAGCATCATTTGTTGAAAATGCTATCTTTTTTCCATTAGATGTTTTCAGCCCCTTTGTCGAGGATCAAGAGGCCATAGGTGTGCGGGTTCATTTCAGGATCTTCAATACTGTTCCATTGATCTGCCTGCCTATCACTATACCAATATCATGCAGTTTTTAACACTATTGCTCTGTAGTATTGCTTGAGATTAGGGATACTTATTCCCCCAGAATTTCTTTTGTTGTTGAGAATAGTTTTAGCTATTCTGGGCTTTTTGTTATTGTAGATGAATTTGAGAATTACTCTTTCTAACCCTATAAAGAATTGAGTTGGGATTTTGAAGGGTATTGCATTGAATCTCTATATTGCTTTTGGCAAAATGGCCATTTTAACTATATTAATCCTGCTGATCCATGAGCATGGGAGGTTTTTTCCATTTTTTGAGGTCTTCTTCCATTTCCTTCTTCAGAGTCTTGAAGATATTTCTTTCTCAGCCTGCTTATCCTTTGGGTATAGCAAGGCTACTGATTTGCTTGAGTTGATTTTATAAACTGCCACTTTGCCGAAGTTCTTTATCAGCTGTAGCAGCTCTCTAGTGGAGTTTTTTGGGTCACTTAGGTAGAGTATCATGTTGTCTGCAATAATGACAGTTTGACTTCTTTCTTTCCAATTTGTATGCCTTTGATCTTATGTTGTCTAATTGCCTGAGCTAATAATTCAAGTACAATATTGAAAAGATAAGGAGAAAGAGTGCAGCCGTTTCACAGGGAGTGTCTAGTCCCTGATTTTAGTGGGATTGCTTCAAATTTCTATCCATTTAGTATGATGGGGGCTACCGGTTTGCTGTATATTGCTTTTACTATGTTTATGTATGGGCATTGATTTCCTGTTATTTCCAAGAAATTAAGCATGATAGGATGCTGAATTTTGTCAAATGCTTTTTTCTGCATACAATGAAATGACCATGTGGTTTTTTTCCCTTGAGTTTGTTTATGTAGTGGATTGCATTGATGGATTTCCATATATTTAACCATTCCTGCATCCCTGGAATAAAGCCTACTTGATCATGGTGGATGATCGTTTTTATGTGTTCTTGGATTCGGTTGGCAAGAATTTTATTGAGTATTTTTGCATTGATTATCATAAGGGAAATTGGTCTGAAGTTTTCTTTCTTTGTTGGATCTTTGTATGGTTTTAGAAACAGAGTAATTGTGGTTTCGTAGAAGGCTTCTTTTTCTCTTTTCTGGCATAGTTTAAATAGTATTGGTTTTAGGTCTTCTTTGAAGGTCTGATAGAATTCTGCACTGAAACCATCTGGTCCTGTGCTTTCTTTGGTTGGAAGGCTTTCTATGACCCTTTCTATTTCTTTAGGGGTTATGGAACTGTTTAGATGATTTATTTGGTCCTGATTTAATTTTGGAATTTGGTATCTGTCTAGGAAATTGTACATTTCCTCCAGATTCTCCAGTTGTGTTGAGTATAGACTTTTGAAGTAGGATCTGATGATTTTTTGGATTTCCTCAGTTTCTGTTGTTATATCCCCCTTTTCATTTCTAATTTTGTTAATTTGGATACTTTCTCTGTGTCCTTTCATCAGTCTGGCTAAGGGTTTATCTATCTTGTTGATTTCTCAAAGAATCAGCTCCTGGACTCGTTTATTCTTTATATGTTTCTCTTTGTTTCAATTTGATTGGTTTCAGCCCTGAATTTGATGATTTCCTGTCTTCTACTCCTCCTGGGTGAATTGGCTTCTTTTTGTTCCAGAGCTTTCAGGTTGTCCTTAAGGTACTAGTGTATGCTCTCTCAGTTTTATTTTTGGAGGAACTCAGGGCTATGAGTTTTCCTTTTAGCACTGCTTTCATTGTGTCCCAAAGATTGGTTATGTTGTGCCTTCATTTTTATTAAATTCTTAAATGTCTCTGATTTCTTTCTTTATTTCTTTGTTGGCCAAGCTGTCAATGAGTAGAGTATTGCTCAGTCTCCACGTGTATGCGGGCTTTCTGATGTTTTTGTTTCTATTGAAAAACCACTCTTTCTCCATAGTGATCTGATAGGTGAAGTCAACTTTCAAGTGGAAACCGTAGTGTGGTGGTTTGAGGATGCATAATTATCAGGACTTATCAGAACTTTGAAAAATTATGGTTAGGAGAGGAAACATATCATGGTGAATCACAGTAAAGTTTATGCTTTGAGATTTCTTGAAATTCTCAAGTCTAGGCAGGGTGATACTTATGATATTTCCAGTGGACTAAGGGAAGGTGTCTCCTGTCTGCACATGGGTCATGATGTAGGACACTTGACTCTTCCAGCATCATGTCTTCCTACACGGTGCTATATACTTCCTGACAAGGTGGTAATAGAAGGAATCAAATAGATAAGAGAAGGGGTAAGATTCCACATGGATAAGCTTGCTATTTATATTTTATCTGTGAATCCTGAGATATATCATGTTAGACATTATTATGACTAGGTTACTTTTTTCATGTGAACAGAAAGAGGCATAATTGTGTGTCAAATTGAGAAGCTATGGATTGGGATGGTTACTCTCGGTGTTTAACTTCATTACACCTAAATTAACTACAATCCAGAAATGGAGGGCACACCTATGATCCAGGCATTGAGACTGGAAAACAAAGGATTTTGATATAAAATCAAGAAGTGTGAGGACACATTTTTAGATCCAACACTAGAAGCATATTAGCCATGAAAAGCTTGGGGACAGGTAAGGTGCATATCCTTAATCACAGGAGAGAGTTGAACGCAGGAGTTCCAGTCCATCCTGTTACAGAATAATTTCCAGATAAACAAATTCCAGTCATCGCATTACTCAGATGTGAGAGCCATACAGATCTGATTTCAAGTTCTATCAAGTTCAAGAATTACAGAGCTAGTTCCATGATATCTAACCTTAGAACATGAAGTCTCTGAAAACAGAAACCTTGTATAAATGTAATTGATCACGGGAGAAATTTACAGATCCAGCATCCAGAATAATTTGTTAGATTTTAGAATGTACCTATGGGTTTAGAATGAAAAATTGATCAGGGTACTGGTACAAGATATGCTGCTTAGCAAGAGTTCAGATAATGATTCATAGCATCACTGAGGAGAAATTTTCTGGGAAGTGTTACCAGAAATCACAAAGAACCTGAATTCCAGAGAAAGACCTCCTGCTGGCTACCAGGTAATACGTAAGAACCTGCCAGTTAGTTATGGATTTGAATGACTAAAGGGATAATGAATAGCAATTGAGTCTTGCCAGTGTGAGAGACCAGTAAATACCAGTGAAGAAAGCACACCCTCATGGCAAGTAAAGATTCTAGACTGAAGGGTTTTTTGAAATGAAGCTGATGCTTGGGACCTTGATGATAGCTTACAAGAGACTCTTGGTAGAAATGCTGCCTAGTTACAGAAGAAGATGCCACTGTATTTGAAATGCCAGTTCCATGTGATGACCACCAAGAAGAGCAGCAACCATGGAGTGAAGTTATCCAGAGCCTAGTGTGATAGAGAAAGAATAGTTGGAGGAGTGACTCATGCCTTTGTAAGAACCCAGAGAATCCTGCCTGAAACACATTAGATACCTGCTAAGTAAAGATGCAATGTGGAAATGAGAACAGCCCTCATGAAAGAAGTAGATAATAGTTTAGAAAGCTGAAAGAATGCAGGAAGTCAGAAATGTAGATATAGACTTTGGTGTTTGCTCAGCAAGTTTTTGGTCTTGATCTGGTCTAGATTTTCCTCTGTGAAGTTTTGGGAGTATAAGACCTACTATTTCACTTTCATTTCATAAGGGATTAGAGTTCTAAGAATGCATGAATCTTAAAGATAGTTCATGTATAAAACACTGTTGAGGCTGTGCTAGAATATGTGGAGTTGTATTTAATGTATTTTGTGTATGGGTATGCCTAGATACAGCCCCAATGCACTCATGTGTTTGAATAAGCTAACGGGTTCCTGGGAGTGGGATGTGATTGATGAAAATGCTTACCCCATTTAAAGTGTGGAATATTCAGATGTTTCCATATTAGGGAAGGTGTAGCTTTCTTACAGGAAGTATGTAACTACATGTCACAATGTAGTGAGGTCTTGTATGTTTCTTGAAATTCTCAAGTCTGGGCAATGGGGTCTAGAAGGTCCTCCTGGATGGCTGTGGGAGAGTCTCTGCCAGCCTTAGGGTCATAATGTAGGGCACTTGGTTTCTTTATCCATGAATCTTTCTACATAATACTGTACTTCATGCCATGATGAAAAAAGAAGGAAGCTCTAAAACTGTAACCCAGCCTTGATTGAATGTCTTCCTGTAAAAGTATTGTCTTAGGGATAGAGATTATATGGCAATGAAACCTTTACTTAAACAGATATGTGTGCCAAGGACTAGGGTTTTATTGGCATAGGTGTGAGCATTATTTTTAAGAATGCAGATTTTGTCAGTATGGAAAGCTTTGGGATGGATTATGTGGGGCTCAATTGGACAAAGTAGTATAGAATGGAAGACAGTGGTGCAGAGAGTGATTTCAACTATTGAGACCTGGTTCAAAGGATTTCAGAGGAATATAAATTTAGTATGTGGCTTAGAAACAATTTTCATGTTATTTTGTTGTAGATATTTTTGCCCTTCTCTGAAGAGTCTGCCTGAGCATAAGGTAAAGTGATTTAGAATAGTTACTTTAAGAAAGAAGTTCACAAAGCCAATTCATTTCAACTTTCTCCAGTGGTTCAGTCTTACAGGGAAATTTTTTTTTTAATATTTTTATTTTCTATATTTTTTGTTTACATTTCAAATGATTTCCCCTTCCCCCTCCTCCCCATATGTCCCATAAACCTTCTTCTCTCCATCCATTCGCCAATCACCTCCCTCCTTTTTCTGTCCTTATATTCCCCTCCAATGTAAATGATGGGGATTGCATTGAATCTGTAGATTGCTTTTGACAAGATGGGCATTTTAACTGTATTAACCCTGCCAATCCACCAGCATGGCCGATTTTTCCATTTTCTGAGGTCTTCTTCCATTTCCTTGTTCAGAGACCTGAAGTTCTTGTCACATAGATCTTTCATTTCTTTGGTTAGAGTCACACCAAGATACTTTATATTGTTTGTGGCTATTATGAAGGGTGTCATTTCCTTAACTTCTTTCTCAGCCTGCTTATCCTTTGAGTATAGGAAGGCAACTGATTTGCTTGAGTTGATTTTATAACCAGGCACTTTGCTGAAGTTGTTTATCAGCTGTAGGAGTTCTCTGGTGGAGGTTTTCGGGTCACTTAAGTAGACTATCATGTCATCTGCAAATAGTGATAATTTGACTTCTTCCTTTCCAATTTGTATCCACTTGACCTCCTTATGTTATATAATTGCTCAAGCTAGAACTTCAAGTACTATATTTAAAAGATATGGAGAGAGAGGACAGCCCTGTCTAATCCCTGATTTTAGTGGGATTGCTTCAAGTTTCTCTCCATTTAGTTTGATGTTGGCTACCGGTTTGCTGTATATTGCTTTAAAGATGTTTAGGTATGGGCCTTGAATTCCTGATCTTTCCAATACTTTTAGCATGAGTAAAAGGATGCTGAATTTTGTCAAATACTTTTTATACATCTAATGAAATGACCATATGGTTTTTTTCTTTGAGTTTATTTATGTAGTGGATAGCATTGATGGACCTCCTTATATTGAACCATCCCTGCATCCCTGGGATGAAGCCTACTTGATCATGGTGGATGATCGTTTTGATGTGTTCTTGGATTCGGTTGGCAAGAATTTTATTAAGTAATTTTGCATCAATATTCATAAGAGAAATTGGCCTGAAATTCTCTTTCTTTGTTGGATCTTTGTGTGGTGTTGGTATCAGCATAATTGTGGCTTTATAGAACAAGTTGGGTAGAGTTCCTTCTGTTTCTATTTTGTGGAATAGTTTGAAGAGTATTGGTGTTAGGTCTTCTATGAAGGTCTGATAGAACTCTGCACTGCAGCGATCTGGTCCCGTACTTTTTTTAGTTGGGAGAATTTCTATGACCCTTTTTATTTCTTCAGGTGTTATGGGACTGTTTAGTTGATCTGTTTGATCCAAATTTAGTTTTGGTGTCCAGTATCTTTCTAGGAAACTGTCCATTTCCTCCAGATTCTCCAGTTGTGTTGAGTATAGGCTTTTCGAGTCAGATCTAATGATTTTTTAAATTTCCTCAGTTTTTGTTGTTATATCTCCCTTTTCATTTCTAAGTTTGTTAGTCTTGATACTGTCTCTGTGTCATTTGATTAGTTTGGCTAAGGGTTTATCTATCTTGTTGATTTCATCAAAGAACCAGCTCCTGGTTTTGTTGATTCTTTGTATGGATCTCTTTGTTTCTACTTGATTGATTTTGGCCATGAGTTTGATGATTTCCTGCCTTCTACTCCTCCTGGGTGAATTAGCTTCTTTTTGTTCCAGGGCTTTCAGGTGTGTCATTAAGCTGTTAGAGTATGCTCTCTCCAATTTCTTTTTGGAGGCACTCAGGGCTTTGAGTTTTCTTCTTAGCACTACTTTCATTGTGTCCCATAGTTTTTGGGTATTTTGTGCCTTCATTTTCATTATGTTCTAAAAGGTCTTTAATTTCTTTCTTTATTTCTTCCTTGAACAAGGTATCAATGAGTAGAATATTGTTCAGATTCCACGAGTATGTGGGTTTTCTGTTGTTTTCTTTGCTATTGAAGACCACTTTTACTCCATAGTGATCTGACAGGAGGCATGGGATTAGTTCGATCTTCTTATATTTGTTGAGGTCTGTCTTGTGACCAATAATATGGTCGATTTTGGAGAAGGTACCATGAGGTGCTGAGAAAAATGTATATTCTTTTGCTTTAGGATAGAATGTTTTATATATATATATATATATATATATATATGTGTGTGTGTGTGTGTGTGTGTGTGTGTGTGTGTGTGTGTATGTAAAATCTAATTCATCCAAAGCTTTAATTAGTTTCAGTTTCTGTTTTCCTGATCGGTCCATTGAGAACGTGCAGTCACCCACAATTATTTTGTTAGATGCAATGTGTGCTTTGAGGTTTAATAAAGTTTCTTTTATGAATGAGGGTGCCCTTGCATTTGGAGCATAGATGTTCAGGATTGAGAATTTTTCTTGTTGTATTTTTCCTTTGACCAGCAAAAAGTGTCTCTCAGAGTCTCTTTTGATGACTTTGGGTTGAAAGTCAATTTTATCTGATATAAAAATGGCTACTCCAGCTTGTTTCCTGAGACCATTTGCATGTAAAATTGTCTTCCAGCATTTTTCTCTAAGGTACTGTTTGTCTTTGACCCTGAGGTGGGTTTCCTGTGTGCAGCAAAATGTAGGGTCCTGTTTATGCATCCAGTCTGTTGGTCTATGTCTTTTTATAGGGCATTGAGTCCATTGATGTTAAGAGATATTAAGGAATAGTGATTATTACTTCCTGTCATTTTTGACGTTATTTTTTAAATTTGATTGGTTAACTTCTTTTGGGTTTGATGAAACGTTACTATCTTGTTTTTTGCAGGGTGAAGTTTCCCTCCTTGTATTGGTGTTTTCCTCCTATCATCCTTTGTAGAGCTGGGTTTGTGGATAGATATTGGGTAAACTTGGTTTTGTCATTAAATATCTTAGTTTCTCCATCTATGGTGATTGAGAGTTTTGCTGGGTATAGTAGTTTTGGCTGGCATTTGTGTTCTCTTAGAGTCTGCATGAGATCTGCCCAGGAGCTTCTAGCCTTCATAGTCTCAGGTGAAAAGTCTGCTGTGATTCTGATAGGTCTTCCTTTATATGTTACTTGGCCTTTTTCTCTTACTGCCTTTAATATTCTTTCTTTGTTTAGTACATTTGGTGTTTTGATTATTATGTGACGGGAGGTATTTCTGTTCTGGTCCAGTATGTTTGGAGTTCTGTAGGCTTCTGGTATATTCATGGGCATCTCTCTGTCTTTAGGTTAGAGAAGTTTTCTTCCATAATTTTATTCAAGTTATTTGCTGGCCCATTAAGTTGTAAATCTTCACTTTCATCTATGCTTATAAACCTTAGGTTTGGTCTTCTCATTGAGTCCTGGATTTCCTGGATATTTTGGGTTACAAGCTTTTTGCAATTGCATTTTCTTTAACTGTTGTGTCCATGTTTTCTATGGTTTTTTCAGCATCTGAGATTCTTTCTTCTATCTCTTGAATTTTGTTGTTAATATTTGCATCTATGTCTCCTGATTTCTTTGCAAGGCTTTCTATCTCCAAAGTTGTCTCCCTTTGAGTTTTCTTAGTTGTTTCTACATCTGATTTTAGATTCTGGATGGTTTTGCTTAGCTCCTTCACTTGCTTGTTTCTGCTTTCCTCTAATTCTTTAAGAGATTTTTGTGTTTCCTCTTTAATGACCCCAGCCTGTTGACTAAAGTTTTCCTGTATTACTTTAAGTGATTTTTGCATTTCCTCCTTATTGGCTTTTGTATTCTCCTGAATTTCTTTCAGTGATTTCTGTGTTTCCCTTGCAAGTGCTTCTAACTGTTATCCATTTTCTCCTGAATTTCTTTAAGTATGTCCTTCATGTGTTCCTGTATCAGCATCATGACCAGTGATGATGTTAAATCCAAATTATGTTTTACTGGTGTGATGGGGTATCCAGTACATGCTGTAAAAGGAGAATTTGGTTCAGATGTTGCCATATTGCCTTGATTTCTTTTAGTGATTTCCTGCGTTTGCATTTTGCCATCTTGTTCTCACTGGTGTTAGTTGGTCTTGCCAATGCTGGACTCACCAGTGCAAGCTGCCTCTTCCCTGGTGGCCTCTGGTGCACAGCTTACCTCCTGCAGTGCCTGGAGACAGGGTGCTGTTGCCCAGGCTGTTCAGATCCTGAAGCAGACACCTGAAGGCTTCTGCAGGGGCCCGTTGATTCAACAGAGCACACTAACACCTCCCAGCTGCCTCCTTGAAGCCCCTCTTGCCTCTTGCAGGACCTGGAGATGTGGCGTTTCTGCCCAGGCTGATCTTGATCCAGAAGCAGAGAGATCTGATGGCTCCCGCCAGAGGCCTCAGGACTGGAGCCTAAGCTCTGTGCCACCAGAGCAAGCTGTGCACTCCCAATCTGGCTCTGGGTGCACACCAGGTCTCCTGCACTTCCTGGAGAATAAGTGCTGTGGCCCAGGCTGTTCAGATCCTGAAACAGACACCTCACAGGGAAGGTTTTATTAATCAAGTGCAACAAACTGAGGAAGAAAAATACAAAATGTAAGGTTCAGAGATAAATGGAGAACCAGGAAATGGACTGGAGCTAAATGCTCTGTTGATGAATATTACATATGATTAAGGAAGTGTTAATATTGGGTAAGATGCCAACTAGCTTACTGTTTATGATTTTGAAGTGAACCAAGAGAAAGTTACATCATTATAGGCATAATTATTAACTGGCTATTATTCCCTTTGGACATAAGGTAAAATGATTTTGTTTCAAATTAACAGGTGATGGATTTTGATGATTATTCTCAATGGTCAACTGTGTCAGGAGAGGGCTGTATCTAGAAATAGAGGCCGTAACTGTGATTCAAGTCATATATATATATATATATATATATATATATATATATATATATATATATATATTTGTTTTCTATATTCTTTGTGTACATTCCAAATGATTTCCCCTTTCCCAGATCCCCCCTCCCCATATGTCCCATGAACCTTCTTATCTCCATCCATTTTCCAATCACCTCCCTCCTTTTTTTTTCTTTATCCTTATATTCCCCTCCAATGCTAGACCAACCCTCCCCAGGATCAGGACCTTCTGCATACTTCTTCATGGGAGTCATTTGTTATGCGATTTGTGCCTTGGGTATTCAGGGCTTTTGGGCTAATTAATATCCAATTATCAGAGATGGCATTCCATGTGTATTCTTTTGTGATTGGGTTACCTCACTTAGAATGATATTTTCCAGATGAAACCATTTGCCTTAAAAATTTTGTGAATCATTGTTTCTAATTGCTGAGTAGTATTCCATTGTGTAAATATACCACATTTTGTGTATCCATTCCTCCTTTGAGGGGCATCTGGCTATTAAAAATAAAGCTGCTATGAACATAATGGAGCATGTGTCTTTATTTCATGCCAGGGAATACTTTGAGTATATGCCCAGGAGAGGTATATCAGGGTCCTCCAGAAGTGTCATGTCCAGTTTTCTGAGGAACCACCAGACTGATTTCCAAAGTGGTTGAACCATATTACAGCCCCACCAGCAGTGCAAGAGTGTTCCCATTTCTCTACATCCTCGCCTACACCTGCTGTCTCCTGAGTTTTTGACCATAGACATTCTGTCTGGTGTAAGGTGAAATCTCAGGGTTGTTTTGATTTGAATTTCCCTGAGGACTAATGATGTTGAGCACTTCTTAAGGTGCCTCTCTGCCATCCGAATTTCTTCAGGTGAAAATACTTTGTTTAAATCTGTACCCCATTTTTAATGGGGTTATTTGGTTCCCTAGGGTCTAACTTCTTGAGTTCTTTGTATATATTAGATATTAGCCCTCTATCAGATGTAGGGTTGTTGAATATCCTTTCCCAATTTGATGGTTGCCATTTTGTCCTTTTAACAGTGTCCTTTGCCTTACAGGAACTTTGTAATTTTATGAGGTCCAATTTGTCAATTCTTGATCTTAGAGCATAAGCTATTGGTGATCTGTTCAGGAACTTTTACCCCCTGTGCCCATATCCTCTAGGGTCTTCCCCAGTTTCTTTTCTATTAGTTTCAGTGTGTCTGGCTTTACATGGAGGTCCTTGATCCACTTGGAGTGAAGTTTAGTACATGGAGATAAGAATGGATCAATTCCCATTCTTCTGCATGCTGACCTCCAATTGAACCAGCACCATTTGTTGAAAAGGCTATCCTTTTTCCACTGGATGTTTTTGGCTCCTTTGTGGAAGATCAAGTGACCATAGGTGTGTGGGTTCATTTCTGGACCTTCAATTCTATTCAATTGGTACACTTGTCTGTCATTGTGTCAATACCATGCAGTTTTTTAACACTATTGTTCAGCAGAATTAGTTGAAGTCAGGGATACTGATTCCCCCAGAATGTCTTTTGTTGTTGAGAATAGTTTTAGCTATCCTTGGTTTTTTGTTATTCCAGGTTAATTTGAGAATTGCTTTTTCTAACTCTGTGAAGAACTGAGTTGGGATTTGGATGAAGATTGCATTGAATCTGTAGATTGATTTTGACAAAATGGCCATTTTAACTATATTAATCCAGCAGATCCACAAGCATGGCAGATTTTACATTTTCTGAGGTCTTCTTCCATTTCCTTGTTCAGAGACATGAAATTCTTGTCATATAGATCTTTCACTTGTTTGGTTAGAGTCACACCAAGATACTTTATATTGTTTGTGGCTTTGTGAAGGGTGTCATTTCCCTAACTTCTTTCTAGGTCTTCTATGAAGGTCTGGTAGAATTCTGAACTGAAGGCATCCGGTCCGGTCCTGTTTTTGGTTGGGAGACTTTCTATGAACCTTTTTATTTCTTGAGGTGTTATGGGACTGTTTAGTTGATCTATTTGATCTGATTTAATTTTGGTGTTGGATATCTGTCTAGGAAACTGTCCATTTCCTCCAGATTCTCCAGTTGTGTTGAGTATCGGCTTTTGTAGTAGTATCTTTTGATTTTTTTAATATCCTCAGTTTCTGTAGTAATATCTCCTGTTTCCTTTGTAATTTTGTTAATTTGGATACTTTCTCTGTGCCCTTGCTTAATCTGGCTAAGGATTTATCTGTCTTGTTGATTTCATCAAAGAACCAGTTCCTGGTTTGGTCGATTCTTTGTATGGTTCTCTTTGCTTCTACTTGATTGATTTCAGTCCTGAGTTTGATGATTTCCTGCCTTCTATTCCTCCTGGTGAAATAGCTTCTTTTTGTTCCATGGCTTTCAAGTGTGTCATTAAGCTGTTAGTGTATGCTCCCTCCATTTTATTTTTGGAGATTCCATATATATGTGGGTTTTCTGTTGTTTTTGTTGCTATTGAACACCACTTTTACTCCATAGTGATCTGCTGACACATATGATTTTGACCCAAATCCTGGCCTGAAATGACATAAGATTTATTTCACATCTAGAACCATATCTGCCATGGAAATCTTAGATTCAGGTGTAGTGGAATTTATCTTTATTCACAGGAGTCAAAAGCAAGTTTATTTCTAAGTTCTATATCATCTTGGTATAGAGCATGTTCCATGCAAAGAAAAGCTTACGTCTAGGCCTCTTGGCATACAACTTTATTTCCAGCACCCAGGTATGAAGACCATCACGATTTCTGAGTTCAAGTCAGTTTACTGAGCTAGTTCCTTGGCAGCCAAATACAGATAGTGGGGACATTGGAAAATTGTGTAAATGTCATTGAACAGGGGGATGGTTGGAGGGAATATCTTTGCCACAGCAACCAATAGCACTTGGCAGCTTCTGGCAAGTCACTATGCTTTTAGAATCAAGAGTAGAACAGGTTATGAGGACAACTGATACTGGTGAGCTAGAAATAAGAAATTGCCAGTAATTTAGAAGAGACTAGTGCCTCTAAGGTGAAATGTTTGGTAAGTGTTACCTGAGAACACAAAGAAGTTGTATTCCAGAGAAAGGCCTCCTGCTGGCATCCTGGTAATGTTTAAGATATTGCCAGTTCATGGAGAACTATTGAGGCTTGTCAATGTGAGTGATTAGAAAATATCATTGGAGATTTTTCAATCCCAGTGGCAGCTGAAATCGTAGTCTTAATTGTTTTTGTGATGAAATTGAGGATTGACACCTTAAAGACATCATATCAGAAGGACTAGGTGGATGTGCTGCTTCTTTGCAGATGAAAACCCCACTTCATTGGATATGACAGTACCATAGGATAACCATAATAGCAGCAGCAGTGGAGTGGAAAAAGCTAGGGCTTAGAGTGATACAGAAGGCCAAATTGGAGTTGTGAGACTGCATATAATAGCTTCTGGCTATTATAAATAAGGCTGCTGTGTCTGGTTTTACCTGAAGGTCCTTAATCACCATGGAGTTGAGCTTGCTGATACAGAGAAAGATTAGCACTCCTTTCCCTTTGGTGGGATTGCAAGATGGTACAACCACTCTGATATCAGTCTGATGGTTCCTCAGAAAACATGCCATGACTCTTCCATAGGACCCTGTTATACCTCTCCTGGGTATATACCCAGAGGATTCCCTAGCATGCCATAAGGACACATGCTCCACATTATGCTCATTGCAGCCTTATTTATAATAGCCAAGGCAGGGAATAAGCCAGATGTCGTTCAATGGAGGAACAGATATAATTATGTCATATATTTACACAATGGAATACTACTCAGCAATTAAAAACAATGAATTCATGAAATTCTTAGGCAATTGATTGGAAATGGAAAATATCATCCTACATAAGGTAACACAATCACAAAAGAATACACATAGAATGCAATATCTGACAAGTGAATATTAATTAGTCCAAAAGCTCTGAATACACAAAAAACAATTAGAATAACAAATGCCTCGCATGAAGAAGTAAGGAGAGGGCACTGATCCTGGAAAGGCTTGATCTAGCATTGTAGGGGAGTACCAGGGCAGAGAAAAAGAAGCATGGTGATTGGAGAATGGATGGAGAGAAGAAGGCTTATGGGACATATGAGTAGGGGAGAACCGGGAAAGGGGAAATCATTTAGAATGTAAATAAAGAATATAGAAAAGAAAGAAAAAGAAAAAAAAATGAACAAGAATAGAAAAAAAGAAAGAGAAAGAAACAAAGAAAGAAACAAAGAAAGAAACAATGAAAGAAACCAAGAAACCAAGAAAGAAAGCTGCTTTGGAAATAGTGGAGCATGTGTCTTTATTGCATGCTGGGGAATCCTCTGGATATATGCCCAGGAGAGGTATAGCAAGGTCCTCAGGAAGTGCCATGTCCAGTTTTCTGAGGAACTGGCAGACTGATTTCAGAGTGGTTGTACCATCTTGCAATCCCAGCAAAAGTGAAGAAGTGTTATTCTTTCTCTGCATCCTTGCCAACACCTGCGGTCTCCTGAGTTATTAACCTTAGCCATTCTGATTTGTGTGAGGTAAAATCTCAGGGTTGTTTTGATTTGCATTTCCCTAATGACTGATGAAGTTGAACATTTTTTAAGGTGCCTCTTGTCCATCTGAATTTCTTCAGGTGAAAAGTCTTTGTTTAGCTCTGTACCCTATTTTTTAATAGGAATATTTGGTTCCCTGGGCTCTATCTTCTTGAGTTCTTTGTATATATTGGAATTTAGCCTTCTGTCAAATGTAGGCTTTGTGAAGATCTTTATCAATTGTGTTGGTTGCTAATTTGTCCTTTGATGGTATCCTTTGCCTTACATAAGCTTTGTAATTTTATGAGGTCCCATTTGTCAATTCTTGATCTAAGAGAATGAGCTGCTGGAGTTCTCTTCAGGAACTTTTCTCCTGTGCTCATGTCCTCCAGGGTCTTCCCCAGTTTCTTTTGTATTAGTTTCAGTGTGTCTGGTTTTATGTGGAGGTTCTTGATCCACTTGGACTTGGGCTTAGTACAGGAGATAATAATGAATCAATTTGCTTTTTTCTGCATGCTGACCTCCAGTTGAACCAGCACCATTTGATGAAAAAGTTGTCTTTTTTACACTGGGTGTTTTGAGCTCCTTTGTTGAAGATCAAGTGATTATAGGTGTTTGGATTCATTTCTGGGTCTTCAATTCCATTCCATTTTTCCACTCGTCTGTCACTGTACCATTACCATGCAGTTTTTAACATTATTGCTCTGCAGTATTGATTGAGGTCTGGGATGTTGATTCCTCCAGAATTTCTTATACTGTTGAGAATAGTTTTAGCTATCCTGGGTTTTTTCTTATCCCAGATGAATTTGAAGATTACTTTTTCTACCTTTTTGAAGAATTGAGTTTGGATTTTGATGGGGATTGTGTTGAATCTGTAGATTGCTTTTGCCAAGATGGCCATTTTAACTATTTTAATCCTGCCAATCTATGAGCATGGAAGATTTTTTCCATTTTCTGAGGTCTTCTTCAATTTCCTTCTTTAGAGACCTGAAGTTCTTCTCATGCAGATCTTTTATTTGTTTGGTTAGAATCAAACAAAGATGCTTTAGCTTGTTTGTTTGTGGGTTTTCTATTGTAGCCTTCCTTTGTAGCACATGATGGTTGTGCTTCACAGTGGTGAGACAATTGCTATTATGAATTATTCACCCAACCACATTGTTGTTAATATAAAAAACACATTGAAAAAAGTTGTATATATAAGTGTGTATATGTATGGATATTTACATATGTGAGTGCATCTATACATGCAAATATATATTCACATGTGTGTATCATAATTTTAATGCTATCCTATAGGTATGTAGCTTATTTGTATACAATTCATATTACTAAACCATTCTTTAAATTATTACATACTCTCACAACAATAAAACATTTTAACACCTTCAGAATGATTTACAACCATCATCAATAATTTCAGAGAACTTTCATCACCCTCAACTCAATTCTTATTTATATTAATAATCATTCTCCCAAAGTTGTCAGCCTTCCATATACACAGGCTGACCACTGAGCCCCAGAATCCTTTTGCATCCCCTGTGCTCAAAGTCCCCACACACTAGTATTCTAGATGTACAGTAACATTGAAGTGGCTGCTTCCAGATTCTTTGGAATGTCAGTTATGTCCAATGATGTTTTGAGGGGGCAGAGGTGAGAGGATGTTTTGCTTAAGTAGATATATAAAAGAATGCTTTGTTAAAGCAGACACAGGTGACTGGATGTTTTGCTATAGCAGACTCATGAAAGGATATGTGGTGTTGAGAAGGAATATGAATATGACCCCAGAGACAGTGGGAGCTTCATCATTGGTTTGCTTTGTTCCACCTCAATAGTCTTCACTGAGGACTCACAAGTATTGGTTCATCTCAAAATGCTTTGCTGATTTTCACTGGTTGTGACTTGACAGAAAGAAACTGACCAAAGGTCTTCTTGTGAGGCTCCTACAGATTCTTGCCTCTCTAACAGACTCAGGCTGATTTGTGAGACTCTCAGTTTCTTATGGATTGAAATAAAGTTGCTGATTCACGTGTGGTGCTTGGCAAGAGCACTGAACTGCAGCTCCTTATAGACAGCCTGGACATTCACTTATTTTGAACCTGCATCAGTCAGACACTAACAAACCTTTTCTATGTTGGGACCACCAGTAACTGATCATAGTTGAAAGCCAAATTTGCCCAATTAATCACTTCTGAACTTTCATTTTCTCACAATTTTTACAATGAATCTTTAGTAATATTATATAAAGATGGCCAGAAATTTTATCTCCCAAGCTGAATGAAGTATATTATTGATTATTGATGTCTATTCTCCAGACATTTTAAGAACTATCTTAAATTATTTATTGAGAACATATTTAAAGTACTTACATAATAATATCAGTATCAACTTCATAACTTCTAGATTAATATGAAGGCTATGATCATAGGCAATAGAAAATATTCCATGTCTATGTTGTCAAAAAAAAATACCAGAAGAGACTACAATATCACGCATTCATATGAACCAAAGAGGAGAAAACATTATACAGTATAATCAGCCATTAAGCCATTTCTTTTCAGTAATCTAGTTCTACACAGAGAACAATAGTCTAAAGATAAAGTTTATATTCAAGATGATAGAAATGATATCTAAACCTGTACATATTCATCAAAGGTGTGGGACAAGTAAATGGCAACAAGGAAATAACAAAGTCTCATGATAATGCTCTATATAACGCTAATACAGATAGCAGGTGTTGGAGAGGGTGTGGAGAAAAGGAACACTCCTCCACTGCGGATTGGGTTGCAAATTGGTACAACCACTCTGGAAATCAGTCTGGTGGTTCCTCAGAAAACGGGGCAAGTCACTTCTGAAAGATCCTGCTATATCACTGCTGGGTATATACCCAAAGGATTCTCCAGCATGTAAAAAGGGCATATGCTCCACTATGTTCATTGCAGCCCTATTTATAATAGCCAGAAGCTGGAAAGAAACCAGGTATCCCTCAACAGAAGAATGGATATAAAAAAATGTGATATATATACACAATGAAGTACTATTCAGCCATTAGAAGCAATAAATTCATGAAATTCTTAGGCAAATGGATGGAGCTGGAGAACATCATACAAAGTGAAGTAACCCAGTCTCAAGAGATCAATCATGGTATGCACTCAGTAATAAGTGGATATTAGCCTGGAAAACTGGAATACCCAAAACATAATCCACACATCAAATGAGGTACAAGAAGAAAGGAGGAGTGGCCCCTTGTTCTGGAAAGACTCAGTGAATCAGTATAAGGCAAAACCAGAACATGGAAGTGGGAAGGGAAGGGTGGGCGAACAGGGGGAGTGGGGGGCCAGATGTAAATTTATTTACATCATTTGAGATGTAAATAAAAAATATATCAAATTAAAAAAAGATTCAATCCTGCTATTTGAATCAAGTAAATAAAACAAATATCTTGAAAAGCAGGGAGATGTGCAAGTACGTGACAGGAATAGTAGCATTATTAAAGCTGAGTTATGACTATTGAAAATTTGTGAGATGTGTGGAATATTCAGTTTGACCTGTTCTCAAAATAAAATATTTAAAATAAGAGAAGCAAGGTGTCCTCTTGCTTGTGGTTTCCATATAGACTGTAAAAAACAGAGAGGGGAATCCTTGATTATGATCCTTGTACAAAATTGCAACCCATGTAAGCCTCTTCACCTCATAGTTTTAAAATTCATATGAAGAATCAAGAAGCAGCTATGATCCCTACTATTAACAGGTACTAATTAGGGAAACCTTCAGATCCTGATTACTTCCTAGTTGGTGATTCTGCACATACTAGAGAAAAATGCTGTGATTGAATGAAGCAGATTACAAGGTTGCACTCTAGCTAATGACCATGTAGGTGTTTTCTGGGACTACATCACATATAACTTCCATTGCCCATCATGATATCCTTCATATTATTCTAGAAGGTATGAAGTTGATACTGATATTATCCTGTTAATAATTTAAGATATGTTCTCATTAGTTCGTAAGAGGTCTGGAGAACAGGCTTCAATAATATACCTTATTCATCTTGAGAGTTAAACTTTCTGGCCATCATTTAAAAGTCATGTGTTTCTTAATTATTTCAGGACAAGAATAAAAGAAGGACTCAAACCTACGTAGAAATGAAATCTGAGTATTCTGTAGCAGTCAGGAAAAAGGATAAAGATACATTGTGAAGTCAATATATTGTCAATAAAGATCATGACAACTGACTAAAAGACAAACATTTATTTCCCTTACACTTGTGGCTTCATTTATTTTCTAACAGTTGTTGAAACATTAGTCTTTGTTAGAAATCACATATTTTCACAACCATTTATATAAAAGTTATATAGGTGGGAGATAGAATGTAGGGCAAGATGGATAATAGATCATTATAGATTGATGGCTACCCTTTCAGTGGTTCTTTACACTGCTCATGGAGTTTGAATACAAAAGCATATATGAAGTGAATATGTGAATATCATACAGTCTAACACATATGATATAGCTGTCAAAGAATATGTAGATAGACAACAGCTTTTATTTAGAAAGCATTTAAGAGCCATGAGATTAGCTGTGTCAGGAGCTACTGCAGCCTCAAATATCATCACACATATCAAACAGTAATGTAAACATTTTTACAAAAATACCAATTAAATTGCATGATAATAAATATTAAAGCAAATGAACAGGTGTGGAAAATGATCCCTTTCTATTTGAATGAACACTAAACTTTTTAAACTTTTTAAACACAACATTTCTAGGAAAAAAATAACAGTTTTCTGAAATCACAAGCATTTATAGGTTTTTGGTTGAAAATTAATCAGTTGACAAAAAAGTCTGTTATTTATAGTGGGAAATACAATTAGATTGTCTAGACTATACTCCTCTCTCATGTTTGGGATAGGTATGTTTGGAAGACTTATAGAAAGCATTCTCCTGGGAGCTCAAAGCATAACTCACCTTACTTAATAACTTTTTTTTTAGGGAATTGTTACTGAATATTGGTAATGAGTAACTTTCTGTGAAGCTACTGCCAAGTTAAAATCTAGCTTTCTAGATCTTGAGAGTCAAGATAGAACACTTCCTGATTCCATTAGACTGTCACAAGAATCAAATTAGTTATTACATACATATCTTAATAGTGGAGCCTGGAATCGAGAACCAATCAATGGATGTGAAAGGATCACTTTCCTTCTAGGCACCAAACTGAAGACACAAAACAGAAGTTGTTAAGTCAACCACTTAAGAAAAAAGATTCTTTTTTTTTATTGATATATTTCTTATTTACATTTCAAATGATTTTGCCTTTTCTGGGTCGCCACTCCATAAAAGTCCCATAAGCCCTCTTTCCTCCCCCTGTTCCTCCATCTACCCATCCCTGCTTCCCTGTTCTGGAACTCCCCTATACTCTTGCACTGAGTCTTTTCAGAACCAGGGACCACTCCTCCAATCTTTTTGGACATCATTTAATATGTGGATTATGTCTTGGGTATTCAAAGTTTTCTAGGCTAATATCCACTTATCAGTGAGTGCATACCATGGCTGATATTTTGAGACTGGGTTACCTCACTTAGCATGATGTTCTCCAGCTCCATCCATTTGTGTAAGAATTTCATGAATTCATAGTTTCTAATGGCTGAATAGTACTCCATTGTGTAAATGCGAATCAATCCAACCCTGAGATTTCACCTCACACCAGTCAGAATGTCTAAGGTAAAAAACTCAGGAGACAGCAGGTGTTGGTGAGGATGTGGAAAAAGAGGAACACTCCTCCACTCCTGGTGGGATTGCAAGATGGTGCAACCACTTTGGAAATCAGTCTGGCGGTTCCTCAGAAAGCTGGGCATGACACTTCCTGAGGACCCTGTTATACCACTCCTGGGCATATATCCAGAGGATTCCTTAGCATGCAATAAGGACACATGCTCCACTATCTTCATAACAGCCCTATTTGTTGTTGCCAGAAGCAGGAAAGAACCCAGGTGTCCTTCAGTGGAGTAATGGATACAAAAAATGTGGTATATTTGCACAATGGAGTACTATTCACCCAAAGAAACAATGAATTCAAGACTAAAGTTTCTTTAGTAGTCATGGTGACAGGTCACTGTGATGTCAATATTCAAAGAATTATGCCCGAACTGACAAATGACAAGTGAATTTATTTTCCTTCTGTCTTTTGGTTTTAAAATTGTATTCTTTTGACAACTGTTGAATAATAAGAAATTTTCTCCATAGGTGTTTTTGAGTCCTTCATTTATTCTTGTCCTGAGATCATTTCAAAATGACTGACTTTTAAATGAATACTCTATGTCTGTTGGCCCAGAAAACAGATTCCATAGTGGAGTAAATTGCCAAGCAAACAGTTCAGTAATATCAACAATAGACGAGAAACATTACACAGTATAGTTACCCATTAAGTCATTTTTCTTCAGCAATCTTGTTCTACACAACGAAACAACATTTCGAAGATAAGGTATATATTCAAGATGATAGAAATGATAAATAATCCTGTACAAGTCAGGATAGAAGTGGGACAAGTGTAGGGCAACAAAGAAATAACAGAAACACATACATACTACTGTATATAATGCTATACATTAACTGTTTCACTTATAAAAAAATATCCAGAGAGAAGCAGTTTATAAGAGAATGGACGCTATAATTCTCCTGCATCCAGTGAACACACTTGTTTTACATACACTTGCATACATTTCTTTAGCATGCTGCAGTAATAGCCCCAGAGCCCCTCAGGGGGCCCAAACACCAGCCAAGGACAAGACCAACTAACTCCAGAGAACAAGATGGCAAACGCAGGAATGCTACTAACAGAAATCTAGGCAATATGGCAGCATCTGAACCAAACTCTCCAACATCAGCAAGTTCAGGTTGTGACAATACACCAGAGAAACAAGATTTGGATTTAAAATCACTGATCATGATGCTGCTAGAAGAACACATAAAGGACATAAATGAATCTCTTAAAGAAATACAGGGGAACATGAATAAGCTAGAAACCTGTATAATGGAAACAGAAAAATCACTTAAAGAAATGCATGAGAATAAGGCTCAAGAGATAGAAGCCAATAAAGAAGAAACGCAAAAAAACTTAAAGAAATGCAGGAGAACTTGCGTCAACAGGCAGAAGTCATGAAAGAGGAAACACAAAAATCTCTTAAAGAATTATAGGAAAACACAAATGAACAAATGATGGAACTGAGCAAAACCATTCTGGATCTTAATACAGAAGTAGAAACAACTAAGAGATCACAAAGGGAGACAACTTTGGAGATAGAAAACCTTGAGAAGAAATCAGGGGCCATAGATGCAAATATAAACAACAGAATACAAGAGATTGAAGAAAGAATTTCAGATGCCGAAGATACCGTAGAAACCATTGACTAAATAGTCAAGGAAAATGCAAAATGCAAAAAGCTTGTATCCCAGAACATCCAGGAAATCGAGGATACAATGAGAAGACCAAACCTAAGGATTATAGGTATAGATGAGAGTGAAGATTTACAACTGAAAGGGACAGCAAATATCTTCAACAAAATTATGGAAGAAAACTATTCCAACTTAATAGAGAGAGAATATACAAAAAGCCTACAGTTCTCCAAACAGACTCGATCTGAGCAGAAATACCTCTCACCACATAATAATTAAAACCCCAAATGCACTAAACAAAGAAATAATATTAAAGGCAGTAAGAGAAAAAGCCCAAGTAACATATACAGGAAGACCTATCAGAATCACACCAGACTTCTCACCAGAGACCATGAAAGCTAGAAGATCTTGGGCAGATCTCATGCAGACTCTAAGAGAACAAAAATGTCAGCCAAGACTACTATACCCAGCAAAACTCTCAATCACAATAGATGGAGAAACCAAAACATTCCATGACAAAACCAAATTTACACAATATCTTTCCACAAACCCAGCTCTACAAAGACTAATAGGAGGAAAACACCAATACAAGGAGGGAAACAACACCCTGGAAAAAGTAAGATAGTAACCTTCCTTCATCAAACCCAAAAGAAGATAATCACTCAAATATAAAAACAACATCATAAATGACAGTAAGTAATAATCTCTACTCCTTAATATCTCTTAACATCAATGGACTAAATTCCCCTATAAAAAGACATAGACTAACAGACTGGATAAGGAAACAGGACCCTACATTTTGCTGCATATAGGAAACACACCTAAATGTCAACGCCAAAAACTACCTTTGAGTAAAAGGCTGGGAGACAATTTTACAAGCCAAGTCGGGAAACGAGCCGGAGTAGCCATTTTAATATCAGATAAAATTGACATTCAACCTAAAGTCATCAAAAGAGACACTGAGGGACACTTCTTGCTGGTCAAAGGAAAAATCCACCAGGAAGAAATTTCAATTCTGAACATATATGCGACTAATGCAAGGGCACCCTCCTTCGTAAAAGAAACTTTACTAAAGCTCAAAGCACACATTGCATCTAACACAATAATTGTGGGGGACGTCAACACTCCACTCTCCTCAATGGACCGATCAGGAAAACAGAAACTAAACAGGGACACAGTAAAACTAATTGAAGCTTTGGCCAATTGGATTTGACTGATATTTATAGAACATTTCACCCTAAAGCAAAAGAATATACAATTTACTCAGCACCTCATGGTACCTTCTCCAAAATCGAGCATATAATTGGACACAAGGCAGATCTCAACAAATACAAGAAGATCGAACTAATTCCATGCCTCCTATCAGATCACTATGGTGTAAGAGTGTTTTTCAATAGCAACAAAAGCAACAGAAAGCCACATACAAATAAAGGCTGAACAATACTCTACTCAATGACACCTTGGCCAAAGAAGAAATAAAGAAAGAAATCAGAGACTTTTTAGAATTTAATGAAAATGAAGGCACAACATAGTCAAATCTTTGGGACACATTTAATGAAAAGGAAGGCACAACATAGCCAAATCTTTGGGACACAATGAAAGCAGTGCTAAGAGGAAAACTCATAGCCCTGACTGCCTCCAGAAAGAAAATGAAGAGAGCATATACTAGCAGCTTAATGACACACCTGAAAGCCCTTGAACAAAAAGAAGCTATTTCACCCAGGAGGAGTAGAAGATAGGAAATCATCAAACTCAGGGCTGAAATCTATCAAGAGGAAATAAAGAGAACCATACAAAGAATCAATGAGTCCAGGAGCTGGTTCTTTGAGAAAATCAACAAGATAGATAAACCCTTAGCCAGACTGACCAAAGAGCACAGAGAAAGTATCCAAATTAACAAAATTAGAAATGAAAAGAGAGATATTAAAACAGAAGCTGAGGAAATTCAAAATATCATCAGATCCTACTACAAAAGCCTATACTCAACACAACTGGAGAATCTGGAGGAAATGGACAATTTCCTAGACAGATACGAAATACCAAAATTAAATCAGGACCAAATATATCATCTAAACAGTCCCATAACCCCTAAAGAAATAAACGGGGTCATAGAAAGTCTTCCAACCAAAAAAACACAGGACCAGATGGTTTCAGTGCAGAATTCTATCAGACCTTCAAAGAAGACCTAACAGCAATACTCTTCAAATTATTCCACAAAATAGAAACAGAAGGAACCCTACCCAATTCCTTCTACGAAGCCACAATTACACTGAAACCAAAACCACACAAAGATCCAACAAAGAAAGAAAACTTCAGACCAATCTCCCTTATGAACATTGATGCAAAAATACTCAATAAAATTCTTGCCAACCGAATCCATGAATACATCAAAACGTTCATCCACCGTGATCAAGTAGGCTTTATCCCAGGGATGCAGGGTTGGTTCAATATACCGAAATCCATCAATGCAATCCACTACATAAACAAACTCAAAGAAAAAAACCACATGGTCATTTCATTCGATGCTGAAAAAGCATTTGACAAAATTCAGTATCCTTTCATGCTTAAAGTCTTGGAAAGAAGAGGAATTCAAGGCCCATACCTAAACATCGTTAAAGCTATATACAGCAAACCTGTAGCCAGCATCAAACTAAATGGAGAGAAAGGTGAAGCAATCCCAATAAAATCAGGGACTATACAGGGCTGCCCCCATTCTCCTTATCTTTTCAATATTGTACTTGAGGTACTAGCTCCGGCAATTCGACAACATAAGGAGGTCAAAGGGATACAAATTGGAAAGGAAGAAGTCAAACTATCATTATTTGCAGATGACATGATAGTCTACCTAAGTGACCCAAAAAACTCCACTAGAGAACTCCTACAGCTGATAAACAACATCAGCAAAGTGGCAGGTTATAAAATCAAATCAAGCAAATCAGTGACCTTCCTATACTCAAAGGATAAGCAGGCTGAGAAAGAAATTAGGGAAATGACACCCTTCACAATAGCCACAAACAGTATAAAGTACCTTGGGGTGATTCTTATCAAACATGTGAAAGATCTGTATGACAAGAACTTCAAGACTCTGAAGAAGGAAATGGAAGAAGACCTCAAAAAATGGGAAAACCTGCCATGCTCATGGATCGGCAGGATCAATATAGTTAAAATGGCCATTTTGCCAAAAGCAATACACAAATTCAATGCAACACCCATCAAAATCCCAACTCAATTCTTCACAGAGTTAGAAAGAGCAATTCTCAAATTTATCTGGAATAACAAAAAACCCAGGATAGCCAAAACTATTCTCAGCAACAAAAGAAATTCTGGGGGAATCAGTATCCCTGACCTCAAGCAATACTACAAAGCAATAATGTCAAAAACTGCATGGTATTGGTACAGTGACAGGCAGGCAGATCAATGGAACAGGATTGAAGATCCAGATATGAACCCACACTCTTATGGCCACTTGATCCTCTACAAAGGGGCTGAAAACATCCAATGGAAGATAGCCTTTTCAACAAATTGTGCTGGTTCAACTGGAGGTCAGCACACAGAAGAATGCAAATTGATCCATCCTTGTCTCCTTGTACTAAGCTCATCTCCAAATGGATCAAGGACCTCCACATGAAGCCAGACACTCTGAAGCTAATAGAAAAGAATCTGGCGAAGACCCTTGAGGACATCGGTACAGGGAGAAATTTCTGAACAGAACACAATAACAAATGCCCTAAGATCAAAAATTGACAAATAGAACCTCATAAAATTACAAAGTTTCTGTAAGGCAAAGGACACCATCAAAAGGACAAATCGGCACCAAACAAATTGGGAAAAGATCTTCACCAATCCTTCATCAGATAGAGGGCTAATATCCAATATATATAAAGAACTCAAGAAGTTAGACTCCAGAAAACCAAACAACCCTATTAAACAATGGGGTACAGAGTTAAACAAAATTCTCACCTGAAGAACTTCGAATGGCAGAGAAACATCTTAAAAAATGCTCAACTTCATTAGTCATTAGGGAAATGCAAATCAAAACAACCCTGAGATTTCACCTTACACTAGTCAGAATGGCTAAGATTAAAAATTCAGGAGACAGCAGGTGTTGGTGAGGATGTGGACAAAGAGGAACACTCCTCCACTGCTGGTGGGGTTGCAAATTGGTACACCCACACTGGAAATCAGTCTGGCGGTTCCACCGAAAACTGGGCACCTCACTTCCAGAAGATCCTGCTATACCACTCCTGGGCATATACCCAAAAGATTCCCCAGCATGTAATAAGAATACATGTTCCACTATGTTCATAGCAGCCCTATTTATATTTGCCAGAAGTTGGAAAGAACCCAGGTATACCTCAACAGAAGAGTGGATGCAAAAAATGTGGTATATCTACACAATGGAGTACTATTCAGCCATTAGAAAAAATGAATTCATGAAATTCTTAGGCAAATGGATGGAGCTGGAGAATATGATCCTAAGTGAGGTAACCCAGACTCAAAAGATGAATTATGGTATGCACTCACTAATAAGTGGATATTAACTTAGAAAACTGGAATTCCCAAAACATAATCCACACATCAAATGAGGTACACGAAGAACGGAGGAGTGGCCCCTTGTTCTGGAAAAACTCAGTGAAACAGTATAGAGCAAAATCAAAAGAGGGAAGTGAGAAGGGTTGTGTGGGGAAACAGGTGGAGGGAAGGGGACTGATGGGACTTTCGTGGAGTGGCGGTCCAGAAAAGGGGAAATCATTTGAAATGTAAATAAATATATCAATAAACTAAAAAAAAAAAAAGTATTGACTTTCTCTTGAAGTTTCTTCATAAACTATGTAAGGCTTACATTCTTCTCAGAATTGAACTGCTATCAGAGAGCACTGGCTTAATAATGGTTTCAAATGTATTCACACACACACACCCAAGGGCATAGTTTCAGATCACTTTAAATATTAACAAATTCACAATAATTCCCCAGTATAGGTGAATGAGAGTGAAGATTTACAACTTAAAGGACCAGCAAATAACTTCAATAAAATTACGGAAGAAAACTTCCCTAACCTAAAGAGAGAGATGCCCATGAATATACAAGAAGCCTACAGAACTCCAAACAGAGTGGACCAGAGGAGAAATACCTCCCGTCACATAATAATCAAAATACCAAATGTATTAAACAAAGAAGAATATTAAAGGCAGTAAGAGAAAAACTCAAAGTAACATATAAAGGAAGACCTATCAGAATCACAGCAGACTTTTCACCTGAGACTATGAAAGCTAGAAGATCCTGGGCAGATCTCATGCAGACTCTAAGAGAACACAAATGCCAGCTAAACTACTATGCCCAGCAAAACTCTCAATCAAAATAGATGGAGAAATTAAGATGTTCCATGACAAAACCAAGTTTACCCAATATCTATCCACAAACCCAGCCCTACAAAGGATAATAGGAGGAAAACACCAATACAAGGAGGGAAACTTCACCCTTGAAAAAGCAAGATAGTAACCTACTCTCATTAAACCCAAAAGAAATTTACCAATGAAATTTAAAAAATAGCATCAAAAATGACAGGAATTAACAATAACTATTCGTTAATATCTCTTAACATCAATGGACTCAATACCCTATAAAAAGACATAGACTAACTGAATGGATACATAAACAGGACTCTACATTTTGCTGCATACAGGAAACACACCTCAGGGTCAAAGACAAACACTACCTTAGAGTAAAAGGCTGGAAGACAATTTTACAAGCAAATGGTCTCAGGAAACAAGATGGAGTAGCCATTCTAATATCAGAGAAAATTGACTTTCAACCCAAAGACATCAAAAGAGACTCTGAGTGACACTTCTTGCTGGTCAAAGGAAAAATACAATGAGAAGAACTCTCAATCCTGAACATCTATGCTCCAAATGCAAGGGCACCCTCATTCATAAAAGAAACTTTATTAAAGCTCAAAGCGCACATTGCACCTAGCACAATAATTGTGGGTGACTTCAACACTGCACTTTCCTCAATGGACCGATCAGGAAAACAGAAACAAAACAGGGACACAATGAAACTAATTGAAACTTTGGAACAATTAGATTTAACATATATATATATATATATATATATATATATATATATATATATATATAGATTTAACATATATATATATATATATAAAACATTCTGTCCTAAAGCACAAGAATATACCTTTTTCTTAGCACTTCATGCTACCTTCTCCAAAATCGACCATATAATTGGTCACAAGGCAGACCTCAACAATATAAGAAGATCGAACTAATCCCATGCCTCCTATCAGATCACTATGGAATAAAACTGGTCTTCAATAGCAACAAAAATAACAGAAAACCCAAATACACGTGGAAACTAAACAATATTCCACTCAGTGATACCTTGGTCAAGGAAGAAATAAAGAAAGAAATTAAAGACTTTTTAGAAATTAATGAAAATGAAAACACAACATACCCAAATCTATGGGACACAATGAAAGCAGTGCTAAGAGGAAAACTCATAGTCCTGAGTGCCTCCAAAAAGAAAATGGAGAGAGCATACACTAACCGTTTAATGACACACCTGAAAGCCCTGGAACAAAAAGAAGCTATTTCACCCAGGAGGAGTAGAAGACAGGAAATCATCAAACTCAGGGCTGAAATCAATCAAGTAGAAACCAAGAGAACCATACAAAGAATCAACAAGACCAAAAGCTGGTTCTTTCAAAAAATCAGCAAGATAGATAAACCCTTAGCCAGACTAACCAAAGGGCGCAGAGAAAGTGTCCAAATTAAGATAATTATAAATGAAAACGGAGATATTACAACAGGAACCGAGGAAATTCAAAAAAAATCATCAGATCCTACTACAAAAATCTGTACTCAACACAACTGGAGAATCTGGAGGAAATGGACATTTTCTTAGACAGATACCAATTACCAAAATTAAAACCAAGATCAAATAGACCATCTAAAGAGACTCCTAACCCCAAAAGAAATAGAAGGGTTCATAGATAGGCTTCCAACCAAAAAAAGAACAGGACCAGATGATTTCAGTGCATAATTCTATCAATCCTTCATAGAAGGCTTAACACCAATACTCTTCAAACTTTTCCACCAAATAGAAACAGAAGGAATTCTACCCAACTCCTTCTTCGAAGCCACTATTACACGGATACCAAAACCACACAAAGATCCAACTAAGAAAGAGAATTTCAGGCCAATTTCCCTTATGAATATCGATGCCCAAATACTCAATAAAATTCTTGCCCACTGAATCCAAGAACACATCAAAACGATCATCCACCATGATCAAGTAGGCCTCATCCCAAGGATGCAGGAATGGTTCAATATAAGGAAATCAATAAATGCTATCCACCACATAAACCAACTCAAAGGAAAAAAAAAAAAACATGATCATTTCATTAGATGCTGAAACCGCATTAGACAAAATTCAGCATCCTTTCATGCTAAAAGTCTTGGAAAGGACAGGAATTCAAGGCCCATATCTAAACATAGTAAAAGCAATATACAGCAAACCGGTAGCCAGTATCAAGTTAAATGGAGAGAAACTTGAAGCAATCCCACTAAAATCAGGGACTAGACAAGGCTGCCCCCTCTCTCCATATATTTTCAATATAGTTCTTTAAGACCTAGCTAGAGCAATTAGACAACAGAAGGAAGTCAAAGGGATACAAATTGGAAAGGAAGGAGTCAAACTATTACTATTTGCAGATGATATGCTCGTATACTTAAGTGACCCTAAAAACACTTCTAGAGAACTCCTACAGCTGATAAACAACTTCAGCAAAGTGGCTGGCTACAAAATCAAAGCAAGCAAATCAGTAGCCTTTATATATTCAAAGGATAAGCAGACTGAGAAAGAAATTAGTGAAATGACCCCCTTCACAATAGCTACAAACATCATAAAGTATCTTGGGGTGACTCTAACAAAACAAGTGAAAGACCTATATGACAAGAACTTCAGATCTCTGAAGAAGGAAATCGAAGAAGATTTCAGAAAATGAAAAAAACCTTCCATGCTTGTGGATTGGCAGGATTAATATAGTTAAAATGGCCTTCCTGCCAAAGGCAATCTACAGATTCAATGCTATTCCCATAAAAAACCCACCCCAGTTCTTCATAGAGCTAGAAAGAGCAATTCTCAAATTCATCTGGAATAACATAAAACCCAGGATAGCTAAAACTATTCTCAACAGTAAAAGAACTCCAGGGGGATCCAATATCCTAGACTTTAAACTATACTACAGAACAATAGTGATAAAAACTGCATGGTATTGTTACAATATCAGGCAAGCAGGTCAATGGAATAGGATTGAAGTCCCAGAAATGAACCAACACACCTATGGTCACTTGGTGTTCGACAAAGGAGCTGAAAGCATCCAGTGGAAAAAAGATAGTGTTTTCAACAAATGGTGCTGGTTCAATTGGAGGTCAGCATGCAGAAGAATGCGCATCGATCCATTCTTATCTCCTTGTACCAAACTCAATTCCAAATGGATCAAGGACCTCCACATAAAAACTGACAAACTGAAACTAATTGAAAAGAAACTGGGGAAGACCCTGGAGGATATGGGCACAGGGGAAAAGTTCCTAAATAGAACACCAATAGCTTATGCACTAAGATCAAGAATTGACAAATGGGAACTCATAAAACTAAAAAGTTACTGTAAGGCAAAGGACACCATCAAAAGGACAAAATGTCAACCAACAGACTGGGAAAGGATCTTCACCAACCCTATATCCGATAGAGGGCTAATATCTAATATATACAGAGAACTCAAGAAAGTAGAACACAGAGAACCAAATAACCCCATTAAAATTGGGGTACGGAGCTAAACAAAGAATATTCACATGAAGAACTTCGGAGATCTGAGAAACACCTTAAGAAATGTTCAACATCATTAATCATTAGGGAAATGCAAATCACAACAGCCCTGAGATTTCACCTTACACCTGTCAGAATGGCTAAGGTAAAAAACTTAGGAGACAGCAGGTGTTGGCGAGGATGTGGAGAAAGAGGAACACTCCTCCACTGCTGGTGGGATTGCAAGATGGTACAACCACTTTGGAAATCAGTCTGGCAGTTCCTCAGAAAACTGGGCATGTCACTTCCTGAGGACCCTGTTATACCACTCCTGGGCATATATCCAGAGGATTCTTCAGCATTCAATAAGGACACATGCTCCATTATGCTAATAGCAGCCCTATTTGTAGTAGCCAGAAGCTGGAAAGAACCTAGGTGTCCTTCAACGGAGGAATGGATACAAAAAATGTGGTATATTTACAGAATGGAATACTATTCAGCCATTAGAAACAATGAATTCTTGAAATTCTTAGACAAATGGATGGAGCTGGAGAACATCATACTAAGTGAGGTAACCCAGTCTCAAAAGATCAATCATGGTATGCACTCACTGATAAGTGGATATTAGCCTAGAAACTTTGAATACCCAAGACATAATCCACAAATTAAATGATGTCCAAAAAGACTGGAGGAGTGGCCCCTCTTTCTGGAAAGACTCAGTGCAAAAGTATAGGGGAATTCCAGAAAAGGGAAGTGGGAAGGGGTGGATGGAAGAATAGGGGGATGGAAGAGGGCTTATGGGGCTTGCAGGGAATGGGGACCCAGAAAACGGGCAAACATTTGCAATGTAAATAAAAAATATATCAATAAAAATATGCTAAAAATACAAAAAAATATGAGGATAATAAATTTTCATGGTTTATAAAGATGTAATGAAAGAACTAAAAATTCTAAGATATGAGAAAAATTACCAACTTGAGAAAATTACCTTCCAGCAATTCTCATATTTTTAACAGGCATTTTGTTTAAAATTGTAAATTAACAAGAAAATGTCCATGATGTTTAATATTAGTCATAATACCCAAAATGAAATGAAATAATAATAGATAAAAAGAGTGAACTATAAAGAAAACAGCATGCTTTCATAGAAGTATTCTTACAAATATTACTAAGGTAACAATGGCAGGTATTTTACTTATGACATATTTCAGATATTAAACATAAAAACCCTTTATTTATATTTCTCATTTTGCTATGAATATTTGGAGATGTAGTGTTTAAACTAACACATTTTATAGGTAAAACTGGAGTTGTGCTGGCCAGAGTTCCATGAATAATTCTTCCAATCTGTATTGAAATTTACACATAAAGAGAAAGATTTTGTCAGGGAAAATATAATTTCTCATTGTAACTCATTGTTGAGACTCTATGAATTCTTTTTCCCTTCTCCCCAACAACTCTCACCTATTATCTTCTTTCCTAATGTTTTCTCAACATAAACTCAAATAGATGAATAAAGGCAAAGATTTTGATCCAGTGTAGTGTACCATTTGAGATGTAATAAATAGAGAAAACCTAGAAAACTGCAAGAAATGAACTTAAAAGACTATAAGATAATATGAAACAAAAGGGAAAGGAAATTATGAAGAATGGCTATATGTGAGTGAGGGAACAACTAAGAAATAGAAGTGGAACATATGCTGAAATATTTAATAAGTTACCTATATAAGAGAAAATTTAGCACCTGTAGCCAGACAACGATAGTTTCTAACTGTATTTCAACTTTAAAAATTAATAAAACTAAATACTAAATAAGTGATATTAAAATTCAATATTTTATTGCTATTCCCTTTAGCACTTGGAAATATTTTTTTCTAAATTCTAAGTATATAAAGTTTTGAAAATCTAAAAAAATAACTTTACATATTATGTATTTTATTAATTTTAATTTATAAAAAGAGAAAGAGGCAAAAAATGAAAAAAGCCAATATAGTTCCCTGTAGCCTTTTGGAATTTATTGGTTTACAAAGCTATGTAGACTATGCATATTTTAACTTTAAAAACAATAATTAACATTAGTGGCTAATGAATTGTCTTCACAAAGGCTTCCATATCCTTGCACACCTACTGTTTAAAATTTTATTTTGCCCTGTCTGCACTTTGTCATGATGTATGACACTTTTCTAGAACCAGGTCTTCCTGCATGGTGCTATAGACTTCCTGACAAGGTGGTAATAGAAGGAATCAAATAGATTAAAAAAGGGGTAAGATGCTACCAAGGTAAGATTGATATTTATTTATTTATTTTTTTGAGTAAACCACGAGATCGATCATATTAGGCATTATTATGACTGGGTTACTTTTTTCATGTAGACATAAAGAGACATGATTGTGTGTCAAATTGACAAGCTATGGATTGGCATGGTTACTCTCTGTGTTCAACTGTATTACATCTCAAAAGAACTCCAATCCAGGAATGGATGGCACACCTGTAATCCAGTTTTTGAAGATAGAAAAGAAAGGATTCTTATACAAAACCATGAAGTGGGAGGACACAGGTTTTGATCCATACCTAGAGGTGTATTAGTCTTGAAAGGCTAAGATACAGGCATGGTGGTGCATATCTTTACTCACAGGAGAATGTAGAATGCAGATTTCTGATTCCAGTCCATAGTGTTACAGAATAATTTCCAGGTAAATAGAAGCTTTTGTCCAGGAATAGTAATATAAGACTTTCATCCCAGTACACAGATGCGAGAGCCATACAGATCTGAGTTCAAGATCTATCAAGCACAAGAACTACAGAGCTTGTTCCAAGACAGCCAACCTTAGATACTGAGGAAACCACTGAAAACAGGAACCTGTTTGTTTAAATGTAACTGAACAAGCGGGGAAAGTTCCAGCTCCAGCATCCAATAGAATTTGTTAGCTTTTGGACTGCCCCGATGAGTTTAAAATGAAGGAAAGAACAGAGTACAGGTACAACATATGCTGCTTAGCTAGAGCTCAGAAAATGCCAGTGATTAAAACTAGCATCGATTATGTGAAACCTTCTGAGAAGTGTTACCAGAGATCACAAAGAAGCTGTAATTCAGAAAAAAAAAAAAACATGCTTGCAGGCAGAGGGCATATGTAAGAATCTGCCAGGTGTTAATAATTTTGAAAGAATGAAAGAGTAATAAATAGCAGTTGAGTCTTGCCAGTGTGAGAGACTAGAAAAGATCAGTGGAGAGATGACAGCCTCATGGGAATTTGAAGATTCAATACTGAAGAGTTTATGAAATGAAGCTGATGCTTGTGACTTTGATGATAGATTATGATAGGCTATTGGTGGAAGTGCTGAGTAGTTAGAGCAAAAGATGTCACTGTATTGGATATGCCAGTTCTGTGGGATGACCACCAAGAACAGCAGCAACTGTGGAGTGAAGTTATCCAGAGCCTAGTGTGATGCAGAAAGAAGAGTGGGAGGAGTGACTCAAGCCCATTGTAAGAACCAGAAAATCATGCCTGAACTCCATTAGATACCTGCTAAGTAAAGCTGCAATGAGGAAATGAGGACACTGGAAATGTTAGGGTGTGTGGTATCTTTAACTTTTCATGGCATCAAAAGAGTCTAGTGAATAAGAAATACATAATCTTATAGTGAAGATTGTATTAAGATCTGTACTCTTTTGAGAGGACTATTACTCTAAACTCACCTAGTATTGCCTTGAATCTGGTTGCTTATTTGTGTACTTCATAGCAGTGTTTCTCAATCTTTCTAATACTGCAACTCTTTAATACATTTCCCTATGCCATGGTCAACCATACTCAAAACCATGCATTTTTGTTACTTTTTCATAATTGCAATGTTAACACTTTAAATCATTCTATCTTGGTAAAATATTTTATCCAGTATGAGTAGAAGTATATAAAATACTTGATGGTCAATTGTGTGGTAATTCTTAAAATGAATCCCTATGCTATATCTCAGGTTTGGTCACTATCATTCTTTTTCTGATGATCTTGAAGAAAGAATTTGGTGGAAACGTGAGAATGTATTTGTGTAACACAATAAAGAAAAAAAGAAAAAAGAGAAATGACTGTGTGCTTATTTGTCAACGGTGACTAAATGAAGTGTTTATTAAGGTGGATATGAAAGGTATGCATTTCGATTATTT